>NC_047512.1:43226940-43429294 GCF_902827115.2 Pseudochaenichthys georgianus
GACGGTTAGGAGGTCAGTCATTTAGTGAGAGACGGGGTTAGGTGAGGTCAGTCATTTAGTGAGAGACGGGGTTAGGTGAGGTCAGTCATTTAGTGAGAGACGGGGTTAGGTGAGGTCAGTCATTTAGTGAGAGACGGGGTTAGGTAAGGTCAGTCATTTAGTGAGAGACGGGGTTAGGTGAGGTCAGTCATTTAGTGAGAGACGGGATTAGGTAAGGTCAGTCATTTAGTGAGAGACGGGGTTAGGTGAGGTCAGTCATTTAGTGAGAGACGGGGTTAGGTGAGGTCAGTCATTTAGTGAGAGACGGGGTTAGGTGAGGTCAGTCATTTAGTGAGAGACGGGGTTAGGTAAGGTCAGTCATTTAGTGAGAGACGGGGGTTAGGTGAGGTCAGTCATTTAGTGAGAGACGGGGTTAGGTAAGGTCAGTCATTCAGTGAGAGACGGGTTAGGTGAGGTCAGTCATTTAGTGAGAGACGGGGTTAGGTAAGGTCAGTCATTTAGTGAGAGACGGGGTTAGGTGAGGTCAGTCATTTAGTGAGAGACGGGGTTAGGTAAGGTCAGTCATTTAGTGAGAGACGGGGTTAGGTGAGGTCAGTCATTTAGTGAGAGACGGGGTTAGGGTAAGGTCAGTCATTTGAGAGAGACGGGGTTAGGTAAGGTCAGTCATTTAGTGAGAGACGGGGTTAGGTGAGGTCAGTCATTTAGTGAGAGACGGGGTTAGGTAAGGTCAGTCATTTAGTGAGAGACGGGGTTAGGTGAGGTCAGTCATTTAGTGAGAGACGGGGTTAGGTAAGGTCAGTCATTTAGTGAGAGACGGGGTTAGGTGAGGTCAGTCATTTAGTGAGAGACGGGGTTAGGTAAGGTCAGTCATTTAGTGAGAGACGGGGTTAGGTGAGGTCAGTCATTTAGTGAGAGACGGGGTTAGGTAAGGTCAGTCATTAGTGAGAGACGGGGTTGGGTAGAGGTCAGTCATTTAGTGAGAGACGGGGTTAGGTAAGGTCAGTCATTTAGTGAGAGACGGGGTTAGGTGAGGTCAGTCATTTAGTGAGAGACGGGGTTAGGTAAGGTCAGTCATTAGTGAGAGACGGGGTTAGGTGAGGTCAGTCATTTAGTGAGAGACGGGGTTAGGTAAGGTCAGTCATTTAGTGAGAGACGGGGTTAGGTGAGGTCAGTCATTTAGTGAGAGACGGGGTTAGGTGAGGTCAGTCATTTAGTGAGAGACGGGGTTAGGTGAGGTCAGTCATTTAGTGAGAGACGGGGTTAGGTGAGGTCAGTCATTTAGTGAGAGACGGGGTTAGGTAAGGTCAGTCATTTAGTGAGAGACGGGGTTAGGTGAGGTCAGTCATTTAGTGAGAGACGGGGTTAGGTAAGGTCAGTCATTTAGTGAGAGACGGGTTAGGTGAGGTCAGTCATTTAGTGAGAGACGGGGTTAGGTGAGGTCAGTCATTTAGTGAGAGACGGGGTTAGGTGAGGTCAGTCATTTAGTGAGAGACGGGGTTAGGTGAGGTCAGTAATTTAGTGAGAGACGGGGTTAGGTAAGGTCAGTCATTTAGTGAGAGACGGGGTTAGGTAAGGTCAGTCATTTAGTGAGAGACGGGGTTAGGTGAGGTCAGTCATTTAGTGAGAGACGGGGTTAGGTGAGGTCAGTCATTTAGTGAGAGACGGGGTTAGGTAAGGTCAGTCATTTAGTGAGAGACGGGGTTAGGTGAGGTCAGTCATTTAGTGAGAGACGGGGTTAGGTAAGGTCAGTCATTTAGTGAGAGACGGGGTTAGGTAAGGTCAGTCATTTAGTGAGAGACGGGGTTAGGTAAGGTCAGTCATTTAGTGAGAGACGGGGTTAGGTAAGGTCAGTCATTTAGTGAGAGACGGGGTTAGGTGAGGTCAGTCATTTAGTGAGAGACGGGGTTAGGTAAGGTCAGTCATTTAGTGAGAGACGGGGTTAGGTAAGGTCAGTCATTTAGTGAGAGACGGGGTTAGGTGAGGTCAGTCATTTAGTGAGAGACGGGGTTAGGTGAGGTCAGTCATTTAGTGAGAGACGGGGTTAGGTGAGGTCAGTCATTTAGTGAGAGACGGGGTTAGGTGAGGTCAGTCATTTAGTGAGAGACGGGGTTAGGTGAGGTCAGTCATTTAGTGAGAGACGGGGTTAGGTGAGGTCAGTCATTTAGTGAGAGACGGGGTTAGGTGAGGTCAGTCATTTAGTGAGAGACGGGGTTAGGTGAGGTCAGTCATTTAGTGAGAGACGGGGTTAGGTAGGTCAGTCATTTAGTGAGAGACGGGGTTAGGTGAGGTCAGTCATTTAGTGAGAGACGGGGTTAGGTGAGGTCAGTCATTTAGTGAGAGACGGGGTTAGGTGAGGTCAGTCATTTAGTGAGAGACGGGGTTAGGTAGAGGTCAGTCATTTAGTGAGAGACGGGGTTAGGTGAGGTCAGTCATTTAGTGAGAGACGGGGTTAGGTAAGGTCAGTCATTTAGTGAGAGACGGGGTTAGGTAAGGTCAGTCATTTAGTGAGAGACGGGGTTAGGTGAGGTCAGTCATTTAGTGAGAGACGGGTTAGGTAAGGTCAGTCATTTAGTGAGAGACGGGGTTAGGTAAGGTCAGTCATTTAGTGAGAGACGGGGTTAGGTAAGGTCAGTCATTTAGTGAGAGACGGGGTTAGGTGAGGTCAGTCATTTAGTGAGAGACGGGTTAGTTGAGGTCACCAACACCCCACAAATATCAAACACAATACAGTGTCTAGTCTAAAATGACTCACTCTGCACATTAAAATGGAGAAGATTAGTCTATTAATGAAGGGGAACGTCTCCTCTGATTTCTTCTCACTTTACATGGAATTTTCTTCAAGGGAAAGTCCTGATAAATGAGACAGGGGGTTTCTTGGGAAATAAAAGGAATGAATACATTTGGACGCCTTCCCTGTCCTTCTGGCCATGCATACATTTGTCATACTCCGTGGTGCTAACTGCGCCCTTTCCCCATAATGCCTTAATCTTCCTACCATGTCTTCATCGTTCCATGGTCGAATGACACCCCTTCTCCTCTGCTGAGTCTCCTTAGCTGCTTACGAACCAGTTTAGCTCCATCCATCTTCCCTGGCTCACCTCCATGCAGCATATCCTATCATTTAACCCCTGCTATTAGTTTTTCCCGTCTCACACATTTGATTCTCTTCTTCTCCACGGCTCCTTTGTCTCCTTTGTTCTTCCCTCCTAAAATGTCCTCTCTTCTGTGTGCTGCTCTCTCTCTCAGAAGGCTGCTGTCCACAGGGAACTGTTTTCTCTGCTCAGCCACCTTCCTTCAGCACATTATTTCCGATACAAAGCACAAAGTGTGGCAGGTTTACCTGCAGAGCTGAAAGAGGGGAAGTATTTGGCATTCAGGATGTGTTGAATTTAAGAAAGAAAGGCCTGGATTTCAAAAGGCTTTTCAAAAGGAATCAAAAGGCAGGAACTATAACGCAGCGTCCACACGGCAGCGTGCGTTGTCACTTGCCGGCGGCCGTGTCACATGAATCTCCCACCCCGGACACACAAGCACGCGGTTCTATTGGCTAGAGCATATGATTGGCTGACGCTTCCGTCGAAGCTTCAAAAGTTGAACTTTGCTCAACTTTTGGAGCGAGCAACGCGAGCAAAGCGAAGCGACAGAACAAGTGTAGACACTTAATATACAGATGTTCCCTTAACGTCTTACGGCTTCATCATTTAAAGCCTTTTTAAATCAGAGCATTTATAAGAATGAAGCGCTTTCAGAGAGTTAAATGTATACAGATGTGAATCCTCAGGAACCTTCTGTTGTGACTGATTTGAAATGGGGGGTCTGTGCTTGATTTGCATGCATTTCATGTGTTCACCCAAATATTATATTAACTCACATGATTGTTTTCACTGTTGTATGACACTTCATATTTAGCAATTGCTCTTAACTATCCAGCCCTCTGTAGCTACAGTTTCTCTGTGTTATGGTTGTTCATCCAGTGCAACGATGTGCAGATATGAACATGTGTGGTCGGTACAACAGTATAATAGTTGGTCAAATATTAGCCTTTCCTGTCCTGAGCCTCACCCCGTAACTACGCATACATCGCTGTAGTTTCAGACTTGTTACTTAAATGGTTGAGTGAGATGGAACCGTGATAGCTTACTTACTGTGTAGTGGAGGGGGAAAGGGCAGCTTTGAATAGAAAGTTATGGTTTTAAGATGAAAAGAAGATGTTCAGAATAATATGAATGACAATTAAGCATCATATTAATGTAAAAGGAAGGTCTCGTCTGAGCAGCCTCACACAGGAGGGCGATGTGTCGAGGTGGAGTGGAGCAGGGTGGAACCAAATAAAAGAAACACACAGAAAATACACAGGCCTACTTTAAAATAAATCACACAGCACTTGAGGAGTCCTCTGTACATTTGAATAAAATGAATATAATTAAAATGGACCGACTTTGAAATAAATAAAACCTATAGCTGCACCCTAAAAAGAGTAAACTGATTGAATTATGACTGAAGATCGTCAGCTGTCTTCCTCTCCGTGTTTCTCCTCGATACGTAAAGCTGCAGCACCGTTGATAACTTCTCTCCACATACCAAACATCCCGGTGAGCCAGCATCGTTTGCTGTGAAAGCAGAGAACTCTGTCCACGCAGAATGAAGCCCTGTGTTCCTCTGATACTTTCATTTCTTTGATGTATCCATAGTTCGCTCAGCGAGCCGGGGGTCAGGTTATTCGCCTGCAGGAAAAGGCGCGGGACCGTAGCAGGATGTGACGCATATTTGAGTTGACCTAATTAAAACCCTTTTGTTTTTTATGTATGTGTCACAGTCTCACCTCAAAATCCAACATACGAAACATTTTCAACCGTGCCCCAACATTTAAATAGTCCTACAAATACTTTCATTTAATGTCCTTGTTATTTATGTCTAAGCTCAAGGGAGCCAGCGCAGAGGGCTTAAAGAGCCGCGGGTTGCCGACCCCTGCCCTATACCAAAAGCAAGCAGAACTACTGAGAGGATGAAGTGCCTTCCTTAATCCAGCACACTGGGCGGTTACAGGCCTCTGGGGTCAGCGCTACAAAAGGAAACAACACAAATCTTCCTGTCCCTTTGTGATGATCCCAGCACTTTCCAAGATGTGTTACTTAGTTTGGTTTCTATAGCGCCAACCAGGTGCATCTCTGTGTCCCGCTGCAGAGCCCGCTGGAGCAGAAACAGAGCTGGGTGCGCGTGGAGGACGTTGTCAAAGTGCTGGAGCGTTTGAAGAGGTTTACCAGGATGATGCAGCCGTCTCCTCCATTGTTCCCTGCATCCTGGCCTCAAAGCTGCTCTGAGAGCACTCTCGCACACGAGGATGAGAGCGGTCTGCCTGGCGTACAGCAGGGCCACCTGGAGAAGCTTGGCAACGTGTCTTTGAAACGCCCACCCACACCTGTTTTAGAGCCACGCTCCCGAATCACGGGTTAAGATCATTCCCTCGGTGCTGCTCAGCAGACGGGCTTTGGAGAGTTGAAAGCTGCTGTGGTTGGAGCAGGAGACTCATGTTCCATGGATACATGTATCGCCTTCAACAAAGTCATAACACACGGTAGTCATTCATTACTTCAAGAAGAGGTAGTCAATTACATATGATTATGTGTGATGGTGCATTGTATTGTTTTAATGTCTTTTTATTTGGTTTATTATCAGTTTAATTATCCAAACATTCGTTTTTTCTCATCTTTTATAGGTGGACAATTCTCCAGCAGCCATTTATGCCCAAATGATTGCAATCTTACCAAGATGTATTTGATGAGGAGCAGGAAGAGTCGTACACCTAGAGGCCTTCAGAGGTTTCTGCCACTATCTATGGAGATGGATATCTATAACCGTTTTGCTCACGGCGTTCTGCTGGATTCTCCTAACATGCTGTGTGTCGTGCTGAGCTTCTCAAACAGTCACACCTTCATCACTCGCCCTCAATCACTTATAAGGACTCTCCCTGTATCATGATCAATGCCCAATCACTAGCAGAACTATGCTGTGGTCCTGCCTCACGCTCACCTCACTCCTTTCTGGCGGCACCTGGAGGATTGTTGACATCTACATGGACCCATCTTCATTTCCTTGTATAGGCACATTATCCATCTTAAAGGAGGACATATCTATTGCCCGTCTGTCCGTCCTGGGGGAGGGATCCTCCTCTGTTGCTCTCCCTGAGGTTTCTCCCATTTTCTATATACATACAATTTGATGTAATGGTCTTTAACCACTTCTAACTAAAGTTCCCACAAACCAGCAAAGGTGTAATATGTTCAACTGATTAACTGGGAGTATGTGCCGACTGGTTGTTGGTGTGTCCTGCAGAACCTGGACTCAGTGTGGTTCATAAAGCTTTCACCCATACATTCCAACTTGACTAATTACTGATTTTCACTGGTCTCGCTTCCCAACCTTGGAACCAGGATAACACATTCATCTGTGCCTTTTTCAAATGTTTTGCTCACGTTGGGTCTCTCACCATCTCTCCTTCTCTTCCTCTCGCTTCCATGATTTCCCCCTTCATCCTGTCTCAACCTCTTCCAGACTCGGGTCGTGTAGCAGCCAGTGATTAGCATAATTCCCCTTCATGAAACAGATGGCGTTTCTACGTCAGGGGCCATGTTTCTCATAATGGAGCGTGCTACAACCATAGATATCAAATCTGTCAGGAAACTTGAATTGCACACTACTGGACATTCCAGAAACATACACCGAAAACAATACCTTTGAAACCGACACCAGTGTAATTGCAGGCTGGTTTGGGAGAGTGAAATGGAAGGTGTGAAAGGTGGTGTTTTATAACTCCATGGAAACAGCAGGAGTGGCCTCTGCTCCCGTTACACTGCCCTGTCTACGTTACAGAGACCCAACACTTGGCTGCATATTTAGTCAAATGTCTCCGGTTCAGCCAGTGATTTGCTGTCAGCTGTCATCCTAATGAAGTCAGACACCGCTCAGCGAACGCTGGCCAATTACAACACCAGAGGTGCTGCCATGCCCGAAGGAGAAAGCATCAATTCCTTTACATTTAAAATATACACGTGTGTTACAATTCAAATGTACTTCATCAAAGTACATTTGATGAAGTACATTTGAATTGTATGTACTTCATTTGAGCAAACATGTTGAATAATAAACCCTGCAGCCTGAGCTCTCTAAAGCTCTACATTCCTGTATTGATTCATGTCAAAACAGCATTTAAACGGCCTATGGCCAATATGTTCCAGTGCTCAGCTGGACATTCCTATTCTACAATATTAATGATTAAAACTATTGATACAATCAGTAGGATGTTGTGATGTGTGTACACTTAGCTCCCTTGCTAACAGCTTTATTGATCCTGTTACTCACTTACATATTCATCCATTCACCCATGTGTAGCCTTTAACCCAGCGTTGCTCAAAGTGTGGGGCGCAGAGATGTTATAGGTGGGTCGCGAATGGACGCGATGAACGGGAGATTATTTTTATTATTTTAAATACATTTTTTGGACCTAAGGCCGGAATCTAACCTGGGTCCTCGCGGGCGGTGGTGGACTGTTACAGCCGGAGACTCGCAACGGCGGGTTTTTGCGGATGCGGAACCGATGCTGTGAAAGTCCACGTCCCACCTATGCCAGAGCCAGCGACCCACCGAAGACAGCAGTCAACCAACGGCAGCGGCCCACCGGGAAAAGTCCCGAATCTCCCGATGGCCAATCCGAGCCTGCTCACACACACACAACTGAAACCAAAATAATTTACAGACACATGTAAAAATCTCTCTCTCTCTCACACACACACACACACACACACACACACACACACACACACACACACACACACACACACACACACACACACACACACACACACACACACACACACACACACACACACACGCACACGCACACACACATGGTTTAACAAACATTCCGGGCCCAACCTGAGTAGCCCATATGCTTAGCCTCCACTCAGGCTGGTTAACCTGCTAGACCTTTAAAGGACGTCGCGGCCCTGCCGGGCTTCCTCCTTTTACCGAGGTTACTGGATTATAGGACGGCTTGAGAAACATTATTTCCTCCTAAAGCTGACAAGCTCCACCCTTCAGATTCCCGGCCCAGTTGGATAGCCTGTTTCTGGCTCCTGTATCACGGACGTCGCAGCCCTGCTGGACTTCCTCCGTATCCATCCGGACTACAGCAAACCAAAGGCTACTGCTAAACCTCCTCTAAACCATCAAACTAACCAATTCCAAAAGGAATTGGATGGCCTCTTTTCTGGCTTTTGCTTCACTGTGAGTACCGACCAGCGTAGTGTTTGCACACAGGACTTTACGGACTCACCTTTAACGCTTGCCACTATAACAAGGTCTTTTAAATTGTTTGTTTTCCCACCAATGTATTGTGCCTGTTTCCTTTGAACTGCTTCCTTTTTAATTTAAAATAAATATATTACTGTAAACCCTTACAGTTGTACATGCTTGGATCTTACCTCATTTCTCCCTGTTTGACCTTATATATTTTTTCCTTAGTTTATTATCGCATTGCCCTTTTTCCTGTTTATCTTTTTCCCTCCCCTCTCCCAACCGACCCTCCTTATGGCTGCTTCGCCGTCTTATAACCGGTTTAATGGTTTAGCTCCCCCCGCCCTCTCTCCCCCTCGCCTTTTGCCGCCTCTCCTACCTATGGCCCCCCATAACTCACTTGGAATCCCTGAGAGTATGGTTTTAACGAAAACATATTTTAAACTCCTTCAGGCTGTCCACCATGTGGAGATCCTCAACGAGGCAGCTCGCCACCCCCCGGTATGACGAGGAAAGCACAACTGTTGACCTCCTTTATTAAACCAGCAGCCCCCAATAATAAAACCTTAAACCTATTGGAAGAGAACACTAGGTTGGATGCAAAATAATTTGGACATCCTAAAGACCCATTATACTGACCTCCTCAGGGACCTTAGTTTTGACCTGGCCCCTTTCAATAGAGAGGCTTTTAACAGGGCCACTATTTGGGCACGGAAACGTTACCACAGCAAGCTTACCCCCTCATCCATCTCTGCCTGGCACTCCCTGTTAAACCCCTCCCACCCACACCCACCTACCCCCCCTCTTGACATCACTAACCCTACCTCTTTTCCACCCCTACCTTTGCCACAGACTTCAAACCTCTCGAAAAACTCGCTCCACCACCCCCCGTAGTCTTCCCAATACTCTTACTTTTCCTTCACACACAAATATTATCCCTTCTCCTCTTTCTTTACCACTCCCTCCCCAACTCACTAACCTTAACCCTAGCCCCCCTCATGGGACACGGACCCCCCCGCCAATTTTGGTATCTACCTGCCCCCCCTTAACTGCATCTATCCCCCCAATACGGGCCTCTCCGTCGATCAGTGGACCGACCCCCCCCACTTTTAGTTACATCCACCCCTCCAACAACCATTGGATCTGGGTGTCCCCTTTCAACTTCACCTTTACCCCCCCTTAGCCAATGCCATTCTACCCCGGCAGGACCCATTACACGTGGCAGAGTAACAAGCCTTGCTCTTAGCCATACTTCTGCCTCCACCTACTCCTCCCCTTCCACCTGGACCCCTGTATTCCTCTGATTTTTTTGGGCTTTCACAATTAAATCTCCCACAACACAATTCCCCAGGCTCCCCCCAGCCTTGCCCCCTACCTACTGGTGGACCTACTCCCCTTCCTTTCGGCGGCTGCCATTCTAGGCAATGGTGACCCTGACTGCTCCCCCCCTTCCCCCACAACTACCTAGGAGGAGCAAATTAGTTTGGCTCTAACCCTTCCTTCCCCTCTCACCTAACCCTATACTGTCCAACTTAACCCATCCCTTTTTTCCTTACCCTAACCATAGCCACTCCCCAGCCCTTTACCTAATCCTAACATTTTTTCCTTCCCAAAACCTAACCTTAAACTCTCCTACCCCCTATAATTAATTTAAAAATAACAGCATTGGTTTTATCCTATTTATTAAGCCAGATAAGAAACATGTGCCCGTGCTCTTCCCTGTCACCATTAGATGGTGACAGGGGACCTTTATTTCTTACCTAACCCTACACCTAACCAAGTCTTCACCCTAAAATTAATGATTCCCCTTATGGGGACCTCCCGGCAGACTTGGTACTCCATCCCACAGAGGGGCCGCCGATGATGAAAGGTCATCCTAAGGTCCACCAGAACGTACAAGTCCATTCTGAGCCCCCCTCTGGCCAGTCTGTCGGGTCACTGCAGCCCAGCGGGTCCTCTGAGGGGACTGGCACACCATCCGACCCGGACCCCAACCCCCCAGGAACTCCTCCATCTCTCAACCTCCAAGGACTTTCACCTCCTCCTTTAACCTCACCCTCTCCCCGGTCTACCCCTTCGTCTTCTCCCTCTCCTCCACCACTTCCCCTCTCTAGTATCCCCTCCTACCTTACCCCTGGTCCCGTTCCCTTTTATTCAAACCAACCAGCTCCACTTCCCCAACCCAGTACTACCCCATCACTCACATGGCCAGACCACAAAAGAAGGCACAGGACTGGTCCCTGGCAGGCTCTAAACCCATCCGGATACTGGGAGACTCCAACATCAACCGCATACCACCCCATACCAACTCCACCCTACAGCTGGACTGCTACCCTGGAGCCAAAGTCTACCATTTCATGGAACTGTTCAAACGCACCCGTCCCATCCCAACAGCCAAGATCGTTATAATATCCATCGGCATCAACAATAAAGACGATGACCCTGAACGCACCACCACTAAACAACTCAACAGTATGAAAAAATACGCCGCCAAGACCTTCCCCAGGGCTTCCATTTACATCCCCCTCATCAACCATTCACCCCACCTGACTCCAGTGCAAACACGCAATATCCTCACCCTCAACAACTTCCTCAATAAAAACCACAACACCCTGCCAACCATTTCACCGGAAACCTTCCGGACTGGCCAGGACAACATCCATTGGACTCCCCCCACAGCCCAGCTCATCCTGGACTCCTGGTGCAGGGAGTTACATTTCTAAACACCTCCGAACCTACCCCGGAAAAACACATTAACCTACCCCCCAACTAACCCCACCAGCTCTCCTCCCGACCCTGACCAGAACCCTGACCTGGGGTGGAATTCACCCTCCACAGTTCTCAATGTATCTACCCTTTTTGTCCCCTCTGTGGTCCAGCTACAACTCCTACAGAGGGGACTCACCTTTGTCCCACGCCCCCTCCGCCATGACCGAGAGGAGCTTCAAAGGGATCTACACCAATACCACAGACGTCTCAAAATCATAGATTATTTCCACACCAAACCCTGCACCCAACAGTCACTCTTCACCTTCCCCTCCAACTGGGAACCACTACTCACCCAAGTCAACGACAAAACAAAACAAATCATTACCACTAATAACCGGGCCCTGCAATCCTTCCGACCACCGACAGATATCCCAGATAATCTGTCGGCGGACGAACGCAGGGCCCTAACACAACTCAATAAAAACCAACACAGTCATCAAACCGGCCGACAAAGGATCGAAAATAGTCATTATGGATAGACACCACTACATCACAGAAGCACAGAGACAACTCAATAACCCACTCCATTACAAGCCCAGCCCGGACACCATACAACCCCAGACACAACTCCAACTCAGACCGATAATAGAAACACTATACAAACTCAAATTAATTTCCGCCAAGCAGAGGGACTTCCTATTCGGACCTGATGCACCCCGCCTCCGCCAGTTTTATCTACTCCCAAAGATCCATAAAGACCCCTCCACCTGGACCATTCCCTTTGAAGTTCCTCCCGGCAGACCCATCGTATCTGACTGCAGCAGCACCACCTACAACACCTCACAGTACATAGAACATCATTTAGGCCCACTTTCCACCAAACACCCCAGCTACCTCAAAGATACATATCACTTTCTCCAGATCACCAGACCCATGGTCGTTCCCACCCAAGCCCATCTGTTTACCATCGACATAGACAGCCTATACACCAACACCGACTTAGGACTCCTTTCTGTTACCTCCATCCTCGCCAAATACCCAGACCATAAACGACCGGACAAGCACTTACTTTCCCTACTCTCCCTCTGCCTTAAAAACAATGACTTTACTTTTAATGATCAGCATTACCTTCAAATCCACGGAACGGCCATGGGTCAGCGATTCGCCCCTTCATACGCCAACATGTATATGAGCGAGTGGGAGCGAGAAGCACTGGCAAACTGCACCCATTTACCATCCCTGTATCGTCGATTCCTGGACGATATAATTGGCATCTGGCCGTTCATCGACACCCTCAACAGCCATCACCCCACCATTACAGTCAAGTACACCATAGATCAACACACAGTCAACTTCCTGGATACTACAGTCTTTTTCCAACCCCTCAACAACACACACAAAAATACTCACAAAGGTTTACTTTAAGCCAACAGACACACATTCACTACTACATAAATCCAGTTATCACCCCAAACACACTTTTCCAGGTATTATTAAATCTCAAATAATCCGGTCTGACTTCCATCACTCCGTCAGGATCCTTTTCCACAGCCTCCAAACAAGAGGCTATTCAAAACGCTTTCTCCGTCATATTAAGAATGCTACCTTGGCCAGCCTCGCTCCCACTCGCTCTCCTCCTCCTTCCCCTGGGGGAAATCCACCTCAGGTCTCGGACTCGGACCAGTCTCCACTCCCAACAACCCTCTCCACTCCCGACTCCCCCTCCCCCCACCCTAACCAGGGTCTGCATCCTCTTCCTTATCCACACTCCCACCCTGATTTCCCCCACCCAAACCAGGGTCTGCATCCCACCCCCCTCCTCCCTAACCCCTTGGAACGTGGAGACTACCCGGACCAATCCCCCACCGACACCCCTACCCCACCCCACCCATTTGGCTCCACCTTCTCCCACACCATCACAGGATTCCACCGGACTGTTAAAAATAACTTCTCCCTCCTCCAGTCACAACCCTACTTCTCCAACCACAGGGTTATTTCATCTTACAGGAAAAATGCCAGCTTACACGACACACTCATACATTCCAAGTTTAGCAGCAACAGAGCCCCACCACATACGCAGCATAGTCACCGCTACATCAACAGAAAATACATACATAACCAATACAGTGGAGCAGCCTTCCCTGCCCTTGGTTCATTCTCTCTTAATAACAGCAACATAGTCTACATCATCACATGCAACACCTGTAAAAACACTACATAGGAGAAACCAAACATACCATACTCATCCGTCTCAAACAACGTCTATACAACATTGGGGAAGGTCGACTCCCAACCCCCCTGGTCACCCACTTCCAACTACACTCGCCAGATCAACTCATCATCTCAGGCCTGGAAACCAACGACCGGTGGACCATCGGGCAGAGGAAGAGGGCAGAAACATCTTGGATCCAGAAACTCGGGACAACCACACCCAGGGGACTCAACGACGCCTAAGACGTATCTCCTCTGGATCCTCCCTCTCCTCTGCCCACCAGTCCCAGGGATGATCTGACCTACTCATCCTTCTTGGCCCATGGACCCCAACACCAACAGACAGACACCCTCACAACACCCATCCACAGACCCCTAGGCCGGTGCAACCTAATCCCACACCGGAGTACATAACCCTACCTCTAACCCAAACCTAACCAAGTCTTCACCCTAAAATGAATGATTCCCCTCATGGGGACCTCCAATTTGTCCCCATAAGGGAGGCGAGTCCCCACACGTGACTATGTAAACAGATGTAGGTCCCCACAAGTATAGTAATGCTAGCACACACACACACACACACACACACACACACACACACACACACACCACACACAACACACACACACACACACACACACACACACACACACACACACACACACACACACACACACGCGTTGCAGTCGGGAAGACATTTTTTACGAGTGGGAAAAAGTTCTGTCATTCAGGGCAATATCCAGTGGCGGCCGGCCCATAGGGGCGCTAGTGTCAGGATTCTCATGTTTTGTCACGTTTGTAGTTTTGTATGTCTGGTTATGGGTATTTTCCTCCTTGTATATTGTCTGGTCCTTTTCCCTGTGTTTTTCCTCCTGTCGTTAGTTTCCCTGGTGTGTCTAGTTGTCTGATTGTTTTCACCTGTCACTCCTTGTGTGTCTCCTGTGCTCATCAGTGTTGGCCCCACCCCTGATTGTTCCCACCTGTGTCTAGTTACCCTGTGTTTAAATTCCCCTGTCTCCCAGTGTTCAATGTCGGTTCGTCTTGTGATTTGGCTTGTCCTCGGTGAGTGTTCTGTTCTGCCTGTATATATATATAGCCTTGAAATAAAGGAATTATTTTCACTTTAATCTGCATTTGGGTCCTACCTGCTTCCTTCGCTCCACCGTAACAGCTAGGGGCGCTGAGTAATGTCTCTATGCACTTTGTTGATGAACATCATTGTTTTGATGCACCAATGAGCACGAATGATGCTTTCTTTAGAATACAAACAAACTGAAACATGCACTTTAGATGATGCACTAAGAAGGCTCGATGCACTTCAGATGCCATAGTGCCACTTGAAACCAGTGACAACAGGGACAACGATGGAAATAAGTCCTGGACTTCACCTCTCCCTCTCTCCTCATTCACCTCTCCCCCTCATCCCTCTCCCCTTATCCATCACCCCTCTCCCCTTATCCATCACCCCTCTCCCCTTATCCATCATCCCTCTCTCCTTATCCATCACCCCTCTCCCCTTATCCATCACCCCTCTCTCCTTATCCATCACCCCTCTCTCCTTATCCATCACCCCTCTCTCCTCCCCTCTCCCCTTATCCATCACCCCTCTCTCCTTATCCATCACCCCTCTCTCCTCCCCTCTCTTCTCTAAGAAGGTCAGGGTGTGGAGGAGCCTCCCGATGAGGAGCGCCGGCCTGTGGAGCAGCCTCCCCCAACGGAAGGTGGACAAGAGGAGCGAGATGAAAGATTGAGAAATCAACAAGCACAAATGGAATCACTGACGAGTATAAATACTGTTCTGAGACATAATCACGTACCAAGTAGATGAACACCAGAGGTCTTGCAGCACAGCCGTGTACCAGCCTACTTCAAATACGCCACTGGATTCACTTATGATCCATGTACTGTGTTTAGTATACCTAGCAGTGAAACCGCACAGCACACGTCAGTCCCATTGACATATAGCAGAACTGATGCCAGGAAAGTACAGAGAGGAGTTTCCTCCAACGATGGCAATATTAGACTGTACAGAGTTAAACATGCAAACCCCAACTTCACTTGTCTTGCAGAGCCAAAGCTACTCAACCTACAAGTCTGCAAACACATTGGAATCCCTCATAGCATGTGATCCACGAGTTCTGTAATATGTCGTTCAACTCTTTTCCCTGGATCTATGTCTGACACAGAAATAGTTAGGCAGAGCAACTTTATTGAGCTAATGAAACATCTGCTTGAACATGGCTATCTGCAGGAAGGGGATGGGCTTATGGTAGATAAAGGATTTTTCATTAAAAAGGACCTACATGAAATTGGACTTGAAATAAACATCCCACCCTTCGTCAGGGGAAAAGGCAGATGCCCTGTGGCTGCACACAGGATACATGTTGAACGTGCTATATCAAAGAGAAAGACATTTGCAATGGTGTCAGAGAGGATCCCTGACATAAGGTTGAGAAACATCAACCAGATCGGGTATGTTGTGAGTATGCTGTCGAACTTCCAGCCTTGCATCCTCAAGAATACCATTTCCTGATAGCTCAAGCCACAGCCAACGGGGCAGTCCTTTCCACCTACTGCTACCTGTGTAGGGGTCTGGTTAACGATGAGGTGTGCCTCATAAAGGCAGAAAGATACATGTTACTGTTAACTGTGTTATGCATAGTAGTAACTATTCACTGTAGAAATGTATCTGATGTTGTGCCGAGGCTATTATTCTTTCACATCAAACTGCATGACGGTGCAAAACATTTTGTTTCAATAAACTGTGAAGGAGCACCATTTTGCCTTTATTACCAAATGTATCTGTTTCTATTGTGCTTTGAAACTACCTGTTAGGAGTGTAGGTGGGGATCCCTGGTCTCCGTTTGCGGTTCAGTTTGGCTTTCGCCACCACTGCAGAGGATATAGGCTGGCCTGCTACCTTCTTCCCTCTGGGTCTATGCCACTGCTGTGGCCGACTTGTACAGGAGGCAGTGTCTTCATTTTGGGCACGAGAAATGTCTAACCTGTGCATGAGCCCAATGATGTGCGGACAGTAACCTGGTGCCCGTTGGTTTCAACAGCAGTGAGAAGGGGAGAAAAGAAATATGACACTGTTTGAGAACACTGCTCGTACTAGCTGCTACTTGTATATAGCTCCCCAGTGCAGCGGGACTAGGCTACTCATTGCACCTGGTGCAACCTACTGTAATGTAGCCTGCCTGTCACTAACGTTACATACATGACACAGCTGTCGGGTCTAGCTACTGGCCTACACAGTGGCCAATGTCTGCCTGACTTTAGCCCTGCCCCACCCACTCAGTATACCGGGTGAGTGAGAGAGCTCGTATACCGCGTTGGACCACGAGCCTAAACTAAAATATCAGCAATAGTAGTAATCATGGATTATCGTCATAGTTCTTGTAATCTTCAATCAAATCGACTGTAAGTAATGCTTGAGAGTAGCTAGCTAGCTAACGTTATCTATAGCTAATGCTTGCATCACCATGGAGGTTTAAGGTAATATGCGTTAGAAATGACTTACCCTGCAATACACGAACAACACTGCTCCATGATGGTGTTGTCATCAGCACCATTGATACAGAGCCTGTGGGGTTTCTCACTGTTCAGTTGCGAGTGGTAGCATTTGGCCTCGATTCTAATGGTTTATTTTCTGTACATTTGTATCTCATGAACGTACTTTTCCACTGCATACTGTAACCCTCTCTGTCTGCTTCTAGACGAAATATTTGTGTCAACTTTAAAAAACAGGTCTATTACCTGCTGTGGTAAATCTGACAATTGAACTTGAACTCCCCCCGCGGCCATTGTCAACAGTCATTCACGGTCGGCTTTGTTTGTCCGAGTTTTCAAAGGGGGCGTGGCTTAGCGATAGCCTCTTGTTTCAAAACCCCAAGAGTCAGAACATTTATCCAATTAGACCTTTAGGCTTTAGCCCATTGGTATAATAATACACACTGTTATGGATATAGGCAGAAAACAAGAGCTGCAGGGGACTAAACGAGGTAAGAAACACTTTGACGCGCACAACAAAAGCTTCTCTTCTCCTTCCATGTATTCTTACACAAACAGGCAAAAATACAATTCAATACATATCCGGCAGTGTTAAAATTGCGGTCAACAGAAAATGTCACTTCCCGACAACCCACCTTTCTACCCTAGTGATCAGTTGAATGCAGTCAGGTTAAACCACCACCAACCCCAAGCTCCAGTGAACACGCCCACCACCAATAGTGAGTGTAAACCCATATCACAAATAGACATGCAGAGAGCATGGCTCCAATACGCACTCCCTGTGACATTAGCAGTGACACTTTGACCTTGTACAGGCCAGCCATGTTTCTCTCCTGACATTCAGGATGGGTTAGTCACAACTGCACCGAGATGTACACAGTTCACAATAACAGTCCAGAACATTCAGTTCAGTTCCTTCAAAAAGGCCAACAATATAAAAAAGGTAGATAGAGTCCTCACATTAACGAGCAGCAGATCTTAATTCTTCAATTGTCTAATTTCACTTGATCGATTTAAGGATTTCTGATTGTGAGACAATTTAGTCAGTCTGTTCTAGTTTGGGTTTTCTCCGTTGTTGTGGAGCAACACAGTCTCACTCCCTGATCGTCCAATAGCGACGCTTGGTCAGGGTCCTGAGGCGTGCAGTTGTGACGCGCCGAGTCTCCTTCAGCTTCATAAATGGACGCAAAGAGCTTTCAACTGATTGCAATGTATTCCCATCAGCGGCGGTATTTGACGCTCAGGGACGCACCGCATCGGTCCGTGTCGGCGGCAGTTAAAGGCAATGTGAGCGTCCATTCCCATTGGATAACGGAGGATTTTACACCCGGAAGTAAGTATTCTCCTTACTGTCGATTGATTTACAGTCCCCTTCGATTCGGAGAAACAAATATTTTTTCGGAGTTTAGGATGGCAGAAGACACTACACTACCCAGAATCCTCAGCTATAATTTGGGACTACACCATGTGCTTTGCTTGACAAACCCTGTGATTAGTCCTCAAGCTCTGTGATTGGATGTTGGAGTGGCAGTGCGCGAAGTTTACGCCGAGCGTCAAAAAGCACTTTGAAATGAAATGAAACCCATCGAATGAATGAAAAACTTGGGTCACAGGTTCCTCAACAGTGCATTACAAGACATCTCTCAATACGTGTGTACCTCCACCATTAAACTGTCATATTCTGCACATTTCTTATACTATCTACATACATCTTATAAGAGTATAATACATATGTATAATATCGGTTAAAATAAGTGCTTCAACATAGTTAACATTGCAGAAAAGTTGATTGTGAAGTCCCAAAACAAACCATGCAATATATTAGACTTTAAGTACTTTGTCAGACTTAATATTTGTCAGATACCCCCAAAGCTTTTTGCTTACATGTATTTAAAAGAAGACCTTGACCTAAAGTATTATTTAATGTTTTAATAAAGCCTAATTAGTTTGTCTGTTTTGCACATCCTCCTATTAAAATCTTTGGACGTCCTGCACTAAATTGTTTTATTGTAGATATCATTTACAGTATCTTCTTGATTTTTCTATTCTGTATTTCTATCATTGATGTCACGGTCTGTCTGGGTTTTGTCTGTCTCTGGTTTCCTGTTTGTGTTCACCCCCTGTATTGTCTGTTGATTCCTGTGTCTGATTTCCTGATTGTGTTCACCTGGTTCCCTGTGTTTTCTCCTCCCTCCTCACCTGTGTCTTGTTTGTGTGATTAGTCTTGTGTGCATTTAAGTTCTGGTTTTTCTGTCTGTCTTTGTTGGATTGTTGTTTGTCTTGACTTTGTTCACTGGGAAGAGTTCTGTTTGTTAGTTAACCTTGAAATAAAGGTATGTACTGTTTAAATCTGCATTTGGGTCCCGCCTGCTTCACTCAACCCTGACAATTGACCTTCTACTTTCCCCCTATAGAACAGACCTTAGGCAAGGCAAGGCAAGTTTATTTATATAGCAACCTTCAACCCAAGGCAATTTAAAGTGCTTTACAAAATGAAAGCATTTTAAAACAGTCATTAAAAAGCAACACAATCTTCCTGCATTGAAATTACTCTAAACGTGTAATAACTTGCTTTAACCAGTAGGAGGTGCGGGTTAAAAAGCTGTCCAGTTTACAGTGTTAACAAAATAAAATATACTGCTGTTTCTGGTTTAGTTTACGACGGATATATTCTGTTATTGTTTTGATATTTGTAACACAAAAGCGATGGAAAAAACCCACAGCAACACAGAAAAGATGGCCTTAACATGACCCAGCGGTCTAGTAGTTAATAAAAAACAATAATATCAAAACAAATTATTACTACTAACTTTAATTTGAAATTAAAACAGAACGGTAAAAGAATAGTTTCCGGTCTATTCTAAGCCCGATCTCTGTAGATAAATAAATAATTACGACAGATGTGTACTATTTAATGCAGCCGAACCATTTATTACAATGCATTCATGTGATGACTTTCAAAGAGTAAAGCAAGCACTGCTGAATAAAGTATGATTTTGTCTTTTACGAAAGAAAAAAAATTCATATGGAATGCAGTTGGAGGTCAACCAATCACAGAGCTTGAGGACTGATCACGGGGTTTGTCGAGCAAAGCGCATGGTGTAGTCTCAAACGATAGCTGAGGATTCTGGGTAGTGTAGTTTCTTCGGCCATCCTAAACTCCGAAAAAATACTTGTTTCTCCGAATCGAAGGGGAAAAATACAAAAGCATTGCACACAATTCAAACCAATCAATGTTGTGTAATTAACAAGGATAATCTGGTGTTTTTTAGTCGATGACTAGTGCAGATATCACTGTAAAATCAATCGACAGTAACGGCCCGTCTACACTACAGCGTCGAAAGCTCCAAGCTGCTCCAAGCTGCCCATTCACTTTCAATGGGGTGACGTCACGTAGCCGCGCTTTTTCGCCGAACTGAATTGTGGGTAGCAGAGCGAGGCGTCTCAGGCGACCAGAAGTTGAACATTGTTCAACTTCTGGTCGCCTGGACGCCGGAGTAGCCAGCGCCAGCCAATCAAATCCCGTTTCCCAAAATCTGACAGCTGAAGCGCTAGCCAATCAAACCGCGTCTAAGCTGGGAGAGATATCCCGCCGTTCATTTCTATATTTCAAAAAAAGTTGGAGGAGAAACTAACTATCGCCGTAGCGAATCACCCGGTTTTGTATGACCAGACCCTCTTCACCTCCCGGGATACAAACCGGAGGAACCAGGCATGGAGGGAGGTGGCAGAGACAGTGGGGGAAACTGGTAGGTTTTCGCCTGTTTGGGGAGTTTATATATATATTGCTCGCATAAAATCCCCGGGGGTTTTTGCTTTGTATGTCGGGGGCGGGAGATTCATGTGATTGGTTGTTGGCCGTGTTGCTTGAATAAAATCCCCAAGCTCCAGACACTCCAAGCTATTTTTGGAGCTGTAGTGTGGACGCTCCGTAAGGAGAATACTTACTTCCGGGTGTAAAATCCTCCGTTATCCAATGGGAATGGACGCTCACATTGTCTTTAACTGCCGCCGACATGGACCGATGCAGTGCTTCCATGAGCGTCAAATACCGCCGCTGATGGGAATACATTGCAATCAGTTGAAAGCTCTTTGCGTCCGTTTATGAAGCTGAAGGAGCCTCGGCGCGTCACAACTGCACGCCACGGGACCCTGACAAAGCGTCGCTATTGGACGATCAGGGAGTGAGACTGTGATGCGTGGAGCTGACGGCTTCCTTAAACAGTTCAAGTCAGAAATGAATGAAGTACTTTGATTTGTAGATCGGAGAAACGGGGGTCCATGGCAAATTAAACAACGGTTGGAAAGGGGATTTAATGACCGGACCTCTATTTATTTCTACCTGCTACTGCTCTACTGCTCATTCTGAATGACAGATATGTAAGCAGTTTGATGGGGGGAAGAAATCACTGCATGGAAGGGTGTATTAGTTAACAACATGTGCTTCTGTTGGTTGCATACGGAGTCTGTGCTTCAGAGCAATGTGCATATGATAAACGGCTTTCAGAAAAACTAGCTTTTGGTCCCCTGAGACATGTTTCTGACCATTGGCATTCATAACAATGGGCAGCCCCCCCCCCCGCAAAACACCCAATAATTGATGACTACTGCAGGTTGTGTTCTGAATACTTCACATAATATAACAATCAAGGGAGTCATCAGGCCCACTCTGAAATAATGAAAGGTGCAAGAACACATCGGTGCTTGAGGCCCCAATTTATTTACCACCTGATGTTCAAGCCTCTGCCCCGAGGTGTCAACCTCCGTCAAGGGCAGCTTTCATACTGATCTCATCATAGGCCAGCTATTGTCCTATTGTGAACCGGGAAGTTTTATGTTAGAGATGGAAAGTACGGGTCCCCAGCACAGAGAAATTGCCGGATGCTAACTTGCAGAACTTACTTAATTGCTATTATTGCCTTTTGTTTGACGGGATCAAAAATGTCAGTTTTGAACAGAAAATGCCAATATGTGTGCTCTGTTGGCTGCTTTTGATCAATGTTCAGCTCTGGATCTTTTGGATTGGACTGATTGCTTATTCATTTGGAAAATAATTGTCCACAATAGAGAATCATTTTCATCTTGTGCTCTCTGTATCGAATAGTCACAAAAACTACTCATGGTAGTCTAAATCCACCCACTCACACGGTTACAACTGCAGAAATGGACCCAGCATCCTTAATAACCCCAGAACAACTCAAATATTGTACAAATCGGCGAAGCCATTTTACAAATAAGTTTCCACATTGGCTTTAATGGTAATTAATGCAAATTTACGGAACATGTGCTAATTGTGCAAATTGCCCAACATATGGCAGTTTCTGTGTGCTGGGTACCAATACTATACATTTTTAAATAAAACCTTGGGGTACTCAACAGTTCCAGGTTCACTCAGCAACTAGACGATTAATGCGTATTGTTTATTGATGCCAATGGATTTACTGAACAGGTTGACTGTGGTTCTTGACACCCCCTGTCTGTCTGCTTCTTAAGAGCTGCTTCATGTGGTAATTAGGGCACATGTGAGGCAGACCGAGACACACAGATGCCTCCGAAGGCTTGATGAAAGAATCCGGAGATGGGTTGCTATGCTAAATTATTCACATATGCAGATAAGCTGTATCATGGTATAATTGAGCATGACTGCAGACACAGGTATACTCCATGTAATTACAGAGAGGCTGGGTGAGCTGGTCCATGTGTGTCTGTGCATACACATGTAATCTGAACATGTCTATATCAGCATGTGTTTACGGGCAACAGTGGAATTAACACATTATGGGAAGCTTTGACTCTGATCCATCTGTGGGGGGAAAAAAGCGTTAACACAGAACATAATCATCTGAAGTTGAGAAATCTTTAAATGAAATATGTTTTATATATTTTAAGGTCTGTTAACTTGGATACATGGATTATTTGCCTGACAACCCCTAATACTTTAAAAAGTTGAGATATTTTCCGAATGCTCCTAAAATCTTCTGTACTGTACCATAAATTAATAGTTAATAAATAGTATAATTTCGTCAATTTCAACATCAGGTGCCGTTTAAAACCTGATTGGGGGATTGTCTTAGAGGAGTAAATCTGCTCTACGAAATTAAGAAGTTAGGAAGAGAGAATAGCAATAAAGGATTGAAAACATGAGGGAAATGTTGTTAACCTTGGAAGTGACCTTATCCAAAATGAGTTGTATACCTAAAGTACGCCTTCCATCATCACACAGACATACGACACGCTGGCAGAATGACTGGTGGTCTATTAGGTGGTATAGGTTATCATCGTCTTCCACCATGTGTGTCTGTGTGGGAGTAACCCGAGTAATTATTCATTTAATGGTTAACATAATTACTGAACCCGATGAGTTGTCCTTAGGGGATTTTCCATATCTTTTGTTCTAAATGTTTTCACTTCATTACATATCCTTTTTTAATTAAACATCTATAAGTAGACTCTTCGCAGACAGCATTTTAGCTTGGGCATTTCCCAATGAAGTAAACCTAAACATCATGTTTCTGTGATAACGACCAGTTATATTTATCGGCCAGCTCCATTGAAAGTGTCAACTTGTTATATTTTAAGATATATTCAGCTCGCGCTGGTCACGACAACGACAATGGGATGACTTGATGTGTTCATTGGATGTATTCAGAGGTGGGAGAAGTACTCAGATCTAGTACTTGAGGAAAAGTAGAAGTACTCAGATCTAGTACTTGAGTAAAAGTAGAAGTACTCAGATCTAGTACTTGAGTAAAAGTAGAAGTACTCAGATCTAGTACTTGAGTAAAAGTATAATTACTCAGATATTGTACTTGAGTAAAAGTAGAAGTACTCAGATCTAGTACTTGAGTAAAAGTAGAAGTACTCAGATCTAGTACTTGAGTAAAAGTAGAAGTACTCAGATCTAGTACTTGAGTAAAAGTAGAAGTACTCAGATCTAGTACTTGAGTAAAAGTAGAAGTACTCAGATATTGTACTTGAGTAAAAGTAGAAGTACTCAGATCTAGTACTTGAGTAAAAGTCGAAGTACTCAGATCTTGTACTTGAGTAAAAGTAGAAGTACTCAGATCTAGTACTTGAGTAAAAGTAGAAGTACTCAGGTCTTGTATTAGAGTAAAAGTAGAAGTAATCAGATGTTGTACTTGAGTAAAAGTACCAGAGTGTAGGAATACTCTGTTACAGTAAAAGTCCTGCATTCAAAATGTTCCTCAAGTGAAAGTAGAAAAGTATTCTCATCAAAATATAGTGAAAGACTGTGAAAGTAGTCGTTGTGCAGATTGGTCCATTTCAGAATAATATATCTGATATGTTTTATAATGATTGATCATGAAAGTGTTCTCAAAGCTGGTGAAGGTGCAGCTAGTCTGAAGTACTTTGTAGACTGCAGGGTAGCTGGTGGATTTACTCCAGGTGGAACTAAAGTCTGATTTAATACTTGGTTATATTTCACATCATTCATCCACATCTGTGAAGTAACTAAAGGGTTTAAATTAGTGCTGTCAAAATTATCGCGTTAACGGCGGTAATAAATTGTTTGAATTAATTGCGTTAAAAATATTTAACGCATTTAACGCATGTGCAGAATGGCCCGCCCCATACGTGCCACCAGTGGCAGCACCAAGAAATGGCTTAGCCCCACCATGAAAAATGATGTTAAAGTAAGCAAAATAAAGTCTGCCAACTCGCGCGGAGTAAATTGCACAGACAGCAGTTAGTAAGATTGATTTCAGTAGCCACGGTTTTGAAAACTTTTGTCAAGTAGTGATCGTCTTCTCAATAGAACATCTTTGATAACGGCGTGGTGTTGTTGCAGGAAGTCCCGACGGAGAATACTCTTGCTGTAGTACAGGGCAGAGCCATATAATAGTAATAATATGGCTCTGGTACAGGGGTGCACATAACTGGTACGCAGGTGATGTGCGTAATCTGAAATGCGTACCGTCACTTGTGTCACAAAGCGCATTTGCGTACCGACGTACTTGTGAAGCTTTTCCAGAAGGCGGTTAGATCACCGGACGACAGAGTCGGTCTCCGTGTGCACAGACAGGGCTGCTGTTAACGTCGGTCTGTACAACGGAACTGTACCAAAACTAGCCCACCGACTGCGGAGGGAGACTCCCCCCCCCCCTTCACTGGAGAACTGCGCTAAAACAGCTGATCACAACGTTCACTCTCTGTGGTCACGAAGTACTCCACTAGCCCCCCCCCCCCTGTCGACTTTCCTGAAGTACTCCCCGTTGATAGAAATCAACACGTAATGAATTAAGACCCCACGGTTTGATGATTGATAGGTGTGTGGGTTGTCTTTCATTTTGACACGCAGAAAAATGTTATAATAAACATAGATACTGTATGTTAAATGGATATATCCGCCTTCTTTCATTTATCTGTCCATTCCCACAACAATATACATAAATAAATGGCATATTTTGGACATAGTTCGAATGGTGATTAATCATGATTAATTATTTTTTAAGCTGTGATTAATCTGATTACAAATTTTAATCGTTTGACAGCCCTAGTTTAAATACATGTAGGGGAGTAAAAGTACACAATTTACCTCTGAACTGTAGTGAAGTAGAAGAACAAAGTACAAGCAAATGGAAATACTGCATACATACAATTACCTCAAAATTGTACTTAAGTATAGTACTTGAGTAAATCTACTTAGTTATTTCCCACCTCTGGATGTATTTATGATACACGTGTGGACAATGTCACTCACCATTTAGAGTTGGCTTGAATAAACACCACTCGGTAAGTAAGTAACTTGTTGTTATTTTGACTAAGCTAATAAAGGAATGCCATTTCTTTGACCAATGCATGAGCAACACATATCCAGCTGTCCTGTAGTAACTCTTTATCAGTGGACATCATGTTGGAGGTTTCTGGGCTGCACCAACATGAGGACAAGACGTGTGATAACGGCCCTCTGAACCTATAAGCAGGTTAACGCGCCTCAACCATGTGACATCACAAACCTCCACAGGCTTGGGACTGAAAGGGATAATCAATGTAATGTACTTTTCTAAATATATTACTTTTTCACTTTTGGGCAATCAAAGAAGGTTTAATGAGACTTCTTACGGAGATTCAGGATGTGTGTACATGAGAAGAATAATCTACTGATGTGTCATTTGGGCGATGAGTATCAGATAGCTAATGAACTCACCAGAGATTATAAATAGTTCACTTAATGTAATGTTCAAAACACTTACACTACTCATTGGGCCAGTCCTAATAGAAAAGTACATCTCAAATACAGAGCCAGAAAATCTGTTTGCCATGATTTGTTTTCTTTTTTTGTTATCGACTGGAAGCTACTTTTTGTTGGTTCTTACAACTGAAACAGTCCATTATTTCCACTGCAGTTAACTGGCCTAATTTATAGGATTTTGGATGTTATTTATAATATGACTGGGTTGCTTTAGACATTTGAGACCATTCATGGATCATTAGGAGCCCTGAGATGCACTTATTCCTTGCAGGGTGATTCTATTAATTATTATCTCAACTCACTTAATTGCAAAACCTTTCTAGGTGGAGAAAAGAAGAAAAAACCCACTTCCCATATGAAACTCATTTGCATCTGGTTATTTCCCTCCGGTGGAAGTTCACATATTGCCATGGCAACCCTTTTTGCATTCTTAATGTGGTCGAAATCTGAGTCTCTTATTGGAGCTTTAATCCAATTTTGATTAACAATGAGCTACCTAATTAACACTCAAAAGGTGTTCCTCGTCTTTAACGGCCTTTTTGAGGCCGACGTCATTGGACTGAGCTGTCCTGTAATCTGCTCCCTCAGAAGCACCCAATACGTCCATAAACCACGTTCTGCAGTCTTGCTTATTCGTGTTATGCTGATAAATTCACACTGAATTCGTATGATTTCCAACATTTATTACAGATCCTACAAATCCAGTTAACTCGTTAATTTAAAAAGAATACAAACAGTAATTTGTCGAGAAGTAGAGAATCCTTTGATTAATGATGATGAATGGAGGGAGGAGATATTTAAAGAGAAATCAATATCAATAAAATCATCTTATTTTATATATATATACCAATATCATAAACAGAATGTTCCACACGGGTCTCAACAGTCGACCACACCTCCATCCCTAGATCCGTGGCTTATCCCAAGACGAGGCTCGGTTGGGAAATCAAACGAGTCAAAGACAATTAGTGGAACTAATTCAAAAAGGAAATATTCGTAGTGTCCAAACGCTGTTACTACAATTTCCGTATCAGTCCGTGACGTCACCCGGCCCAGAAATACTTTTTCCCATTGACTAACATTGGATGCAGGTCGGCAAGCATGCGATTGGATGATCCTGAGGCCCAGGGGGAATAACATTTCAACCATGCTACGGAAACAACAAAGGAAGTAGTTCCTGTTTAGTTACCTCTCTCTCAGGTAGGCAGAACTGCAGTGTGTTTTTCAATAGCTTTTATTGTGAAAGGGAGATTGTGACTCGGTGGCAGACAGAATTGCATTGCAAAACAAGGCTGATAGGGAACCAATCTAAACTGTACTGTCATCCTTGTACACTCAATACCATGTATCGTCAATATACACTTTAGACTTTCTGTCAATTTGACCAAAAATTATGCCTATTGCACTTTTCTCAACCTACATAACATGAGTAGCTTTCTACCTGTGCAGTACATGCCTGTACTCCCAAACACGCTAGCACACGTTATGGAGTGGTGATAATTGCTTCTGTCCAACAATGACAACGATTTAATTCCTTTCCCTCCCCACTTCTCCCCGCTGCCTTTCTAAAATTAACATAATTGGCTGGGCCATCATTAGCCATCCACACGGTCCTCGCAGCTGACGGAGGGAAAGTCACATAGTAGTGCAGGCAGCGCTCTGCCAAAAGGTCACCCGTCAGGGCGCTGTCACGGAGGATCTGTGTGTTCCACCACTGCTCCACACTTTGTCTGCCTTTAAATGGAGATTAAACACTGAGGACCAAGGATTTAACATTTGACCGAGTCCACGGACCTCTGCACGGACATTTCTGTCAGAGCTCGCCTAAAGTCCTATTTTCACAGCTCTATCTGGAGAATGAATTCATTAAATATAATGAATTAGCCCCTAACCTCTGGGATGTGTGTCAGTTCTTCACAGCGCACAGTATAATTTAATTGGGCTCCGTAAAAAAGACAAAAAGAAGATATTTACAAAAAAAGCCCAATTAGTTGCTTTGATTAAAGTGGGGTTTCATTTGATCTGGACATGTTACTTTACAATGTCCCATTCACATGGAACTACAATTTGGGTTGTTTTGGATCTATCTGGGACAACGTAATTATGCATTAGGAGATATGATTAAAAACCCAATGTGAAATCTATGCCAACTCAAGCCGTGCATAAACGTGATCTGTGTAAGTAATGGCATTACAGTCGCAACAGTAAAAACATTTCAGCAGTGTAACTTTAATCTGCAGTGAACACAGTCTAAAAGCATGCCAACAGACAGAAGTTATCTGTTGCTCCACTTTGTACGATCGTCATCCAGCTACACAATCAGATTTCCATGCTTCTCTGTATCTGTGCAATTGTGACTGAGATTACAGTATGTTACTTAGCAACCCCATAAAGGACAATGAGTTGAGCAGTGGTTCCCAACCCGGGGGGCACGCCAAAGCTCGCTTAGAGCAGTGGTTCCCAACCCGGGGTGCACGCCAAAGCTCGCTTAGAGCAGTGGTTCCCAACCCGGGGGGCGCGCCAAAGCTCGCTTAGAGCAGTGGTTCCCAACCCGGGGTGCACGCCAAAGCTCGCTTAGAGCAGTGGTTCCCAACCCGGGGGGCGCGCCAAAGCTCGCTTAGAGCAGTGGTTCCCAACCCGGGGGGCGCGCCAAAGCTCGCTTAGAGCAGTGGTTCCCAACCCGGGGGGCGCGCCAAAGCTCGCTTAGAGCAGTGGTTCCCAACCCGGGGGGCGCGCCAAAGCTCGCTTAGAGCAGTGGTTCCCAACCCGGGGGGCACGCCAAAGCTCGCTTAGAGCAGTGGTTCCCAACCCGGGGGGCGCGCCAAAGCTCGCTTAGAGCAGTGGTTCCCAACCCGGGGTGCGCGCCAAAGCTCGCTTAGAGCAGTGGTTCCCAACCCGGGGGGCACGCCAAAGCTCGCTTAGAGCAGTGGTTCCCAACCCGGGGGGCACGCCAAAGCTCGCTTAGAGCAGTGGTTCCCAACCCGGGGGGCACGCCAAAGCTCGCTTAGAGCAGTGGTTCCCAACCCGGGGGGCACGCCAAAGCTCGCTTAGAGCAGTGGTTCCCAACCCGGGGGGCACGCCAAAGCTCGCTTAGAGCAGTGGTTCCCAACCCGGGGGGCACGCCAAAGCTCGCTTAGAGCAGTGGTTCCCAACCCGGGGTGCACGCCAAAGCTCGCTTAGAGCAGTGGTTCCCAACCCGGGGGGCGCGCCAAAGCTCGCTTAGAGCAGTGGTTCCCAACCCGGGGTGCGCGCCAAAGCTCGCTTAGAGCAGTGGTTCCCAACCCGGGTGCGCGCCAAAGCTCGCTTAGAGCAGTGGTTCCCAACCCGGGGGGCGCGCCAAAGCTCGCTTAGAGCAGTGGTTCCCAACCCGGGGGGCGCGCCAAAGCTCGCTTAGAGCAGTGGTTCCCAACCCGGGGGGCGCGCCAAAGCTCGCTTAGAGCAGTGGTTCCCAACCCGGGGGGCACGCCAAAGCTCGCTTAGAGCAGTGGTTCCCAACCCGGGGGGCGCGCCAAAGCTCGCTTAGAGCAGTGGTTCCCAACCCGGGGGGCGCGCCAAAGCTCGCTTAGAGCAGTGGTTCCCAACCCGGGGTGCACGCCAAAGCTCGCTTAGAGCAGTGGTTCCCAACCCGGGGGGCACGCCAAAGCTCGCTTAGAGCAGTGGTTCCCAACCCGGGGGGCACGCCAAAGCTCGCTTAGAGCAGTGGTTCCCAACCCGGGGGGCGCGCCAAAGCTCGCTTAGAGCAGTGGTTCCCAACCCGGGGTGCACGCCAAAGCTCGCTTAGAGCAGTGGTTCCCAACCCGGGGGGCACGCCAAAGCTCGCTTAGAGCAGTGGTTCCCAACCCGGGGGGCACGCCAAAGCTCGCTTAGAGCAGTGGTTCCCAACCCGGGGGGCACGCCAAAGCTCGCTTAGAGCAGTGGTTCCCAACCCGGGGGGCACGCCAAAGCTCGCTTAGAGCAGTGGTTCCCAACCCGGGGGGCACGCCAAAGCTCGCTTAGAGCAGTGGTTCCCAACCCGGGGGGCACGCCAAAGCTCGCTTAGAGCAGTGGTTCCCAACCCGGGGGGCACGCCAAAGCTCGCTTAGAGCAGTGGTTCCCAACCCGGGGTGCACGCCAAAGCTCGCTTAGAGCAGTGGTTCCCAACCCGGGGTGCACGCCAAAGCTCGCTTAGAGCAGTGGTTCCCAACCCGGGGTGCACGCCAAAGCTCGCTTAGAGCAGTGGTTCCCAACCCGGGGTGCACGCCAAAGCTCGCTTAGAGCAGTGGTTCCCAACCCGGGGGGGCACGCCAAAGCTCGCTTAGAGCAGTGGTTCCCAACCCGGGGGGCACGCCAAAGCTCGCTTAGAGCAGTGGTTCCCAACCCGGGGGGCACGCCAAAGCTCGCTTAGAGCAGTGGTTCCCAACCCGGGGGGCACGCCAAAGCTCGCTTAGAGCAGTGGTTCCCAACCCGGGGGGCACGCCAAAGCTCGCTTAGAGCAGTGGTTCCCAACCCGGGGGGCACGCCAAAGCTCGCTTAGAGCAGTGGTTCCCAACCCGGGGGGCACGCCAAAGCTCGCTTAGAGCAGTGGTTCCCAACCCGGGGGGCACGCCAAAGCTCGCTTAGAGCAGTGGTTCCCAACCCGGGGGGCACGCCAAAGCTCGCTTAGAGCAGTGGTTCCCAACCCGGGGGGCACGCCAAAGCTCGCTTAGAGCAGTGGTTCCCAACCCGGGGGGCACGCCAAAGCTCGCTTAGAGCAGTGGTTCCCAACCCGGGGGGCACGCCAAAGCTCGCTTAGAGCAGTGGTTCCCAACCCGGGGTGCACGCCAAAGCTCGCTTAGAGCAGTGGTTCCCAACCCGGGGGGCACGCCAAAGCTCGCTTAGAGCAGTGGTTCCCAACCCGGGGGGCACGACAAAGCTCGCTTAGAGCAGTGGTTCCCAACCCGGGGGGCACGCCAAACCTCGCTTAGAGCAGTGGTTCCCAACCCGGGGAGCACGCCAAAGCTCGCAAGGATCTTTTTTTTTTTTTTTTACATATAATTGTAACGCAATACATGATTGTCACTAAAAGCCTTGTCTCTACATTACAATAAAAAATTATTGATTAACTAATTTGAATAACAATTCAAGTTAGTATTAAAGGCATAAAAAAAAAAAAAAGAAATGTATAATTGTTTTAATAGAAATGTTTCTTCTGCCCGTAAAGTGTCCAAACTGGGCTTGTCTGGATAAGCGCATTTTTAAAGCATAGTCATTGTCCATGCCGGTTTCAGTTGGATTATTTGTCACAGTTGCTCCGATCAGATTGGTCTCCTCCATTTTGTAGATTAGTTACGACTTTTGAATCCACATAAACACATCGGCAAAATCCCGCTTACTTTGAGCATGTGTTTTAATCCCTTTGTGAATTGTTTCCACTTGCGCCGTCCTTTAATTTATTCATACAGCGGGAATCCAGATGAATTAATCCTGAGTCCAATAACCATCAAAGTCACTCCAATAGCGCTCCTTGATTACGCTTTCATCCTCCTTTAACAAAATACTTCACACTCATCCAGTTTGTGACAGTCGCTGTAGCATTTTGAGACTTTTAAACTTTAAGTACCGCTGTTGCGGCCAGGGGTTCCCAACCTTTTTTGTGTTGTAGAACTTAGGGAGGTTGAACACCAGCTGCAGCATTCTGGATGAGCTACAGAGGTCGGGTGACACTTTTTTGAACTAAGAATAAAAATGGAGATAGTTGATACAGCAAATGTCTCACTGATTGTGATCAGTATATATCCATCCATCCATCTCCATATATATGTATATGTGTATATATATATATGTGTATATATATATGTATATGTGTATATATATGTGTATATATATATGTATATATGTGTATATATATGTGTATATATATATGTATATATGTGTATATATATATATATATGTGTATATATATGTATATATATATGTGTATATATATATATGTGTATATATATATGTGTATATATATGTGTATATATATATGTATATATGTGTATATATATGTGTGTATATATATATATATGTGTATATATATGTATATATATGTATCTCTCTCTCTGTGTCTCTCTCTCTGTCTCTCTCTCTCTGTCTCTCTGTCTCTCTGTCTCTCTCTCTCTCTGTCTGTGTCTCTCTCTCTGTCTGTCTGTCTGTCTGTCTCTCTCTCTGTGTCTCTCTGTCTCTCTGTCTGTCTCTGTCTCTCTCTCTGTGTCTCTCTGTCTGTGTCTCTCTGTGTCTCTCTGTCTCTCTCTCTGTCTGTCTCTGTCTCTCTCTCTGTGTCTCTCTGTCTCTCTCTGTGTCTCTCTCTGTCTCTCTCTACATCTATATATGTATATATATACATATATATGGAGTTGGATGGATGGATGGATATATACTGATCACAATCAGTGAGACATTTGCTGTATCAACTATCTCCATTTTTATTCTTAGTTCAAAAAAGTGTACAAAGTTAGTACAACTAACGGATCAGGTTCAGGTTATTTATTTGTACCCGTCGGTAGATTCTGTTTGCAGAGAAAAAGACAAGGTTCCATCCTGACTCTAAAAACAAACAAACAACAGACACATCTGTGTGTACTCCTCTGGGCGAGTAACCTCCGGCCCGAAGGAAGAAGCTTGGATTCTGAGTGCAGAGGGTGGGAGTCATCGTCTAATGTGGAGCTGGATAACCGCTGTAACGGCCTGAGGTACAGCGTCTCCAGGTTTAGCTGTGGCTCACCATCAGCCTGCTGGACCGCTTTATGATCCGACTCAGAGAGTTTCTGCTCTTCAAAGTCAGGTTACCAAACCATGACTTAGTGAAAAAGACAGAATTGACTCGATAAAACATAATCATCATGGTTTTATCAATGTTAAAATAGGACAGGTTCCTAAGACAGTACAAACACTGGTGCCCCCCCCTTCTTCCCACAGCTTCACAGTTTGGATCAGAGCTCCATTTTGAGTCAATAATTGTCCCGAGATATTTGTATGATTGCACAAATTCTACCTTCTGTTTCTGGATGGTTAAGACTTCATGTATGTGGGGACGTCTTCTAAAATCAATGATCATGTCCTTGGTTTTGCTTATGTTCAGTTGTAGATCGGACTCCTCACACCACCTGACAGGGCCGTGGTCTCATTGTCCTGGAGCTAACCATTACAGGGTCCATACTTTAAAATAGTCCTATTTTCCCACCTACTTTGGCAGTGGAGGAGCTGACTTGATCAGATAAGGTCCCATTCACCCTCACTCTTTGTTCCTATTGGTTAAAAAATCAAGAATCCAGCCCATAAGATTATTGCTTATTTCAAATTGTGCTAAAAGTCTGCCAATTAGAACATGAGGTTGAATTGTGTTAAAAGCAGAGGAAAAATCAACAAATAAAAGTCTAGCATGAGATCCATTTCCCTCCAAGTGTTGAACAAGTAAGTCAGATAAGGAGACTGTAGGAAAACACAGCTACGCTAGAGGACAATAGTCAACGTAATTATAAGCTACTCTAATCTCAACAGCACTAACTGAATACGGACCACGCGAGTTAAACACAGCTAACAGCTTTGTCTATGATGGAAGAGCACGTCGCGTCTGTTCACACATCAGAGCCTCCCGACTGATGTCCACAGGCTTTGTAGTCGTTTTCCGGAAGGTGTGCGCTAGATGGAGCGCGTCGGGCCCGGCGTGCTCCAATCACAATCTTCGGGGGCGGACCAGGAGATGGGTAGCCAATGACATCAGGGCAACCACACAGCTCATTTACATATAACACAGGCACCGGGACCGGGGAGGCGGCGGCCGTAATACACATATATTTATAAATATATATATCTTATTTCCATTCTCCTGTACTTCAAGCTTTACTCTCGATTCAAGGACGCCATGTTTGCAAACATTGTGATTTATTAAACTTCTGTAATTTATTTTCTGCAAAGTTTAATGGTCGACTAGTTTTAACTTGCAATCTTGAAATTAGGAGGATAACAGTTCTGTTTATTGCAATTCTTTTGAATGTTTTCAGGGATCTTTGAAGAAATACTTGGCATCCAAGGACATGCTAAACATTATTTTAGTAAAATTCTAAATGTAGCCTGACGGTTTTATTTACTTCTTTAAATGCCTGTTGAGAGTTAAACATATGCTTTGCTTGTATATCTTCAGCAGATGTTTGGGTACACTAACTTTAGAGTTAATCGCCCTCTTTCAAACGCGCTCCAGGAAGTCGTTCCTCATGCGGGTTCCCATAAACTCCCTTTTGCATACATTACAGAACCAGGCTGCGGCAATGCAATCAAGACTGTTAAAGATGCCGAAAGTAGTTTATTCAAAGCAACATTAAAGCTCCCTCCGAAGTACAGAGTTTGTTTCCCGAAATGTAAACAAACCCCCAGCCTCTGAACAAATTGAAAGTAAATCATGTTGCGGAAAGAAACGGTTGTAAATCATGTCGTTTGCTGGGTCCCGTATTCCCTGAATGTCTGTTCACTTCGGATGCTGAGTGTGGAGACATTTCAATGAGAAGTATCTGGTACATTTATCAGCACACAGCCAGGCAGTGCAGTGTAATATAAACAGTGCAGATAATGGATATACCAGGGGAATCTTTCGAAAGTGGATACTAATACTACAATTGGCACAAAGTCCTTTGAGGCCACTCTTCTGAAAAAGCGTGTTAGCCATTCAAGAATCCAAGATGGTGGCAATTTTGCAGATGGCCACCAATGATGGCTTGGGAATATCATTTGTCATAAAACACTTTTACTTGTCCTATATAAATGATCATTATTTTCGACCATGTGGAAACCAAATTCAGACATCACAAATTACTCAGAGGCTTTTCTTTAGCCATATAATCCATTTAATTTGCTAATTAAAAACGAGTGTCGTAGAAGAGGTAGTGCTTTTGCAACACGACCAGGGCATGGTCTAGTGCAGGGGTCAGCAAGTAAGTAGGCCATTATTTTTCTGAGCCACGAGATGGCGGGCCGGAACATAATTAAGTAATTGATTGTTAAAACATGTGACATGTTTGGGGGGGGGGGGGGGGGTGCTAGTGAACTGTCAACGGGGGGGGGGAGAAAGGAGAGAAAGACAAGAGAGAGGGACTAAAGGGCGACAGTATGTCACCCAGTTTTTCAAAAGAAGAGGTGGGTGTGGTCCATGAGTGGTGGAAATTAGTCTGTTAGCTAAGCTTAGTCCATTGTAAATAATAATTGTAATGTTTTGCTGACATTAAGTTCTGTTAATATCTTCACAGAAAATGCTGAGGTTTTTCATTTCACTCCTCTTTTAGCTGACATTTAATAAATGCAGGTACATTTTTAGCAGCTATTCATGTAAATCAGTTGTCCCTCCCCCTGGTGCCAGGACCAACAGATCCATCTCTAGGCTCCGCAGCCCAGTGTCCCCCCATAAGGCGTTGCAGTATTGCCATGCTGTCCATTGAAAGCCAGTTGGCTAGAAAGCTGGACTTCAAGGACTTGATCAGTGACTTTGCCTGTAAGAAGGCTAGGCGCTGGGCTCTTGGTGAGTAAGGCTGAGCCAGGGCTCGTGATAACTGTTAAAGGGCAAGGCTATGTTAACGATATTGGATCACTACACACCAGATGCATGATGAGAAAAAGACTGAGAACAGGTGATAGGCTCTGATTTAGCACCACCATCAGGCCTTTCCATTTCTGTGTCCATTTGTTGTCCATTTACACTTTAATACCCGCTTATTTTGTAGTTGGTATATTTAATAAATTATAATATTTTTTTTGTTATAGCATTTTATAAATGATAATATTGGTGTTAATGTTCACTTTATTTTAAGAGGTCATGTATATTTAAGTTATATTTATTTAGATTCATGAATGTTCCATTCAAAAATGTTATTAAAAAGGCATGTCCTCCATAAAAGATGACTATTGAGGTCTATTGTCAGGAATGTTAGCGTTATATCAAATAGTGAATTCTACTGCAGCAGAATGTTGCACATCTGCACAGTGTTATGTGTTCACCGCTCAGTGTCAGTAAATATTGTGCGGTTAGTATTGGACTACAAGATAGATGCAAGCCTGTAGGTAGAGTTATTGAAAGCATAAATGAGTGGGTTGGGTTCTGGAGGTGTGGTTACATCATTGTGCTTGGTTGGCGTGGCCTGGGCCTGGTGGTGGGGCCCAATGTGATATCTTTTCATGGGGCCCAGAATCCCTGGCGGCGCCCCTGCGCGCAGTCCATCTACTTATTGATCCACTATCAGCGTCAGTGCACCCTGCTGCCAGATTGTGCCTGTGATGTGTGTCATTCACTCACACATGGATACAAGTACAATAAGCATTCTTCAGGTGTAGGTAGATTCTGTATTCGGACATTATTGCCTATATGTGCGACTGTCGGTCCGATATTGTAAAACAATTATAATTTATTTTTTTCTCAAAATCATTTTCCGGGCCAAATATTATTGCTGACGGGCCACCAATGGCCGCCCTCTATTGCCGACCCATGGTCTAGTGTTTGGTGACGGCTAACAAATGTTACTTACATAGAAGACTATTAGTATTGGTGCGGTTTAGTGTCCAAAGTGCTTTTTAATAAGCTCCACATTTCATCATTTTGTGATAACAATGACACGCTGTAAACCCTTTGGAGTCCAGGGCTGGCTGTGTGAAGTGTATACAAGTGTGATCCACTTTGCAAGAGACGAGGTGTACACTGAGTGTGTTTACAAGAGGGGTTTGAAGTGTGACATGCGCTATCTGGTGGTCCACAGATGGCGTACTTCCCACTGCGTCTGGGTGTGTTTGTGCGAGTGTGAAACGAGTGTTAAGTACTGCTCGTATAATGTTCTCTCGCTGTGTGTGTGATGATCATTTCTTACAGCGCATGTTAGACACTTGCCTTGGATTCATTACACTGTAAAAAGGGATGCTATCACACCGTGCAGGGTGGGAATAGCAATGAATCAAATGCAACATAAGCATATAATAACAGAATGATATGTGCTCTACAGAGGACACACTTTACAACATGTAACCACGGGAGGTTATGTCTTTCATTTTTGTAAAGCACCTTGAATTGCCTGGTGCTGAAAGCTGCTATATAAATAAACTTGCCTTGCCTTACAGTGGCAAACAAGTAATCAGTACAAGCCCCTGAAGTGCAGAACTGGTTTAGGTCACAATACTGCTTTGTTAGGGTTATAAAAAGATTGTGGTTTTGAATTGAAATAATAAAAATAGCGTTACTTCAGTAAGTAAGATGTGTTTTAGTGAAAGTCCCGTGTTGTTGCTCTTAGTACGTCACAAGCCCTGACTCACTATGACGTCCTTTGGGACCAGAAAGACGTCTTACCATTGACTTGCATTGGAAAAGAGACATCTGTTAATCAGCATTTCATTTTCTTATACAGTAGTAAGATCAAATACCCAGATCTGGATGGTGTGGGTGACATTTGAGCCGCGTTGGTGAGCTAGAAGGACTGGGTGGGCGAGTAGAGGCAGTTTGGAACAATGATGAGAATTTCTTATTTGCTGAAGTTGAGTTGGAAAACATTATGTTGCAGCCATGATTTAAGATCAGTAAGGCAGCAGCACAATCAGCACAATGTGGCTTTGTTGTTTAAAGAGGCCCTATTATGCTTTTGGGGGGTTTCCTTTTCCTGTAGTGTGTAATATAGGTTGTAGTGCATGTAAACGGTCTGCAAAGGCTCACATCCCTGTGATCCCTCCCACACACTTCCCCGCCCCCTGCCTGAAACGCCTCCATTGGACTACGTTATTTACTTCCGTAACATAGTGACATCACTATGAAACACTGGCTAGAATTCTAACACACTGTACGCGATAGGCTAAGGGGTGGGACATCTCTATAAGGTTGACCAATCACAAAAGAGCAGCTAACCAGTGGCGGCCTGCCGATAGGGGCGCTAGGGGCGCCGCCCCACCATTCTAGATTGTCATTAAAAAATATTTAAATTTTGTACATATTATATATTTAGTGTCAGTTAAATGTATAATCTACGATAAAATATCAATAACAAATGTTTACGTCTAAAGTTACTGATAAGTGACGTGTTTCCTGCTTGGGGCGCAGAAATCTGTGTCCATTGACTCTCGTTATAAGTGGTGCATGCGCAGTCCGCACCTCTTCAACAGATAGGAGCAGCTCGATCAAACTGCGCCCAAAGCTGCTGTTGACACCACAACAACGAGGGGGCAGCAGGAGCGCCAGACGTCTGAACGAGACGGACGGAGACAGAGTGTAAACAAAACTAGATAGCGAATATGGAGAAGGACAATGATGTTTAATCACTTAAAGAAACACCCTTTGAGAGGAGGACACTGGAGGGAAAGCTGAACGTAAAACAAATATATAATTTTTTTTATATAGAGCACCAAATTGCAACTAATCTATATCTACTGTCACTTTTCACATCGAACATGAGCTCTTTTATTAAATAAACTAAACGCTTTCATTTTAAGTGGTGAGTTCAGTGTTTTTGACCATAAGAAACACTGATGCATTAATCAATAACAATAATCTGTTAGGAACCTTGACTCAATAGCTTGGAGGACTCAAATGCACGACCCAGAGACAAAAGGGTTTTGAAGAAAAAATAGTCTTTACTTGCAAAAAACAAAATCACTCTTTTAGAGGAATGAACAAACTGACAAACGTAAAGCGCTCTCGTGGAGGGTAAAAGGCAAAACACTGACTTTCATTCAACAATGGCTTAGATCTTACTTCTTGGAGCAATGAACAAGACAAGCCGACCACTAACAAGGGGAGACAGGACAATATATACATGAGGTAAGTGGGCACAGGTGGAAACAATCAGGGGCGGGGCAGACACTGATGATGGCGAGAAAAGGAACCAGAGCAGGAAGTAAAGGGACCTGGAATGAGACAAGGTGAGTACAAAATAAAACAGGAAGTGGAACATAAACTAAACTAACATGACAAAACTTAACATAATCCACAGCTCCTCTCTCTGCTCCAGAGGATTTAAAAAAATATATATCCCAATGCCACTTTTTCAAAGGTCAGGATCAGACCCGTCTCTGGACCAGACCCAGCATGGATCCAGACAGGTGTGAGGGACTTAATCAAAGCATGAACAAACCAGAGTCCACATGGATGATGCTATGCGACTAGCCATGTTTAGGAGAGTAAACAGCTGTCCAGTGAGGGTACAGGATAGGGATCAGTAAGCATAATAAGGAGGCTGACAAAAACAGGCACTAAAATAATAGACTGTATCAAGTGCTGCGTGCCTTTGAGCTCGCCCTGCGTTGTAATATGACATGTGTTTTGAGTTTGGGTATAAGTTTGCTTACATTTTGGTAGAGCCCCCCCTGGAGGAAAATGCACCAGCCGCCACTGCAGCTAACCAATCAGAGCAGACTGGGCTCTGGTTTCAGACAGAGGGTGAAAAGAGGTGCAGCAAAATAAAGAGCTTTGTGAACATTAAAGCCTGGAGACATCTCCCAGTAGAGACACTACATACTGATATACACCTGAACACCAGCAGGAGAGGACTCTTTAAAGTAGAGACACTACATACTGATATACACCTGAACATCAGCAGGAGAGGACTCTTTAAAGTAGAGACACTACATACTGATATACACCTGAACATCAGCAGGAGAGAACTCTTTAAAGTAGAGACTCTACACACTGATATACACCTGAACATCAGCAGGAGAGGACTCTTTAAAGTAGAGACACTACATACTGATATACACCTGAACATCAGCAGGAGAGGACTCTTTAAAGTAAAGACACTACATACTGATATACACCTGAACATCAGCAGGAGAGGACTCTTTAAAGTAGAGACACTACATACTGATATACACCTGAACATCAGCAGGAGAGGACTCTTTAAAGTAGAGACACTACATACTGATATACACCTGAACATCAGCAGGAGAGGACTCTTTAAAGTAGAGACACTACATACTGATATACACCTGAACATCAGCAGGAGAGGACTCTTTAAAGTAGAGACACTACATACTGATATACACCTGAACATCAGCAGGAGAGGACTCTTTAAAGTAGAGACACTACATACTGATATACACCTGAACATCAGCAGGAGAGGACTCTTTAAAGTAGAGACACTACATACTGATATACACCTGAACATCAGCAGGAGAGGACTCTTTAAAGTAAAGACACTACATACTGATATACACCTGAACATCAGCAGGAGAGGACTCTTTAAAGTAGAGACACTACATACTGATATACACCTGAACATCAGCAGGAGAGGACTCTTTAAAGTAGAGACACTACATACTGATATACACCTGAACATCAGCAGGAGAGGACTCTTTAAAGTAGAGACACTACATACTGATATACACCTGAACATCAGCAGGAGAGAACTCTTTAAAGTAGAGACTCTACACACTGATATACACCTGAACATCAGCAGGAGAGGACTCTTTAAAGTAGAGACACTACATACTGATATACACCTGAACATCAGCAGGAGAGGACTCTTTAAAGTAGAGACACTACATACTGATATACACCTGAACATTCAAATAATATGTTCTCTTTAAATTAAAACTAATTTAATATTTGAATATTCTCCTATGTATATTTCATAAAAGCATCACAAAAGCATAGAAACATGAATAACCTAATGAAGTATAATTACTCGACAGCTTTGAAGCCACCATGGGGTTTCAGCAGACTTCACGGGAAGCACATGTCCCGACGTGTGAGAGCGGGTCCTGCTGAAAGCATGCCTTTATAGTTAATGGCACCAATTACACGTAATGATACTGACTACGTGTGCTGTGCATGTGAACACCTCACATGTCTTGGTCAAAAGCCGTCCACACATACTCCATCAGGCTTATTACTATAATAATGTTTCCTAGATGACATCACTTTGCACCTGTGAAAACAATCAAAACGCAATCATTTGAGTTTCCAGTGCAGCAAATGAAACGTAGATGGGAAATTAGAGCATTGTTAGCGTTATGTGCCGGCAATCACTTCAATGGGGAACAGACATGAGCAGAAGGTGTTTAGACCGTCTGCTTTCATCAGTGACGCATTATGAAATTACTGAGCTCTTTCCTCGCACTTTAATAATAGTTTTTTGTGTACACGTTTAAAACTAAGCTTTTGCATCATTAGCATTTATGCCCAGACTATTTTCTTTTCCTTTTTGTATAATTCCCGATGGCTTCTTCGATCGAGCCCTCCATATCATGTTCAATTCTTCTAGGTTTTCTCAGCCTGGGAATTGGAGCGCACTTGAAGCAAAGACAAGTTTAGAGCAGGAAGAACCCCAATTAAAGCCCAGTGATGAAAGAGGAAGAAAGTAGGGGGAAGAACAGAAGAGGACTAATCAGAGGCGGATCGCAAGAGTTCAAACGGTAGCAAACAATGAGCAAAGAACCAGTCGGGACCAGATAGGAATTGAGAACGAGGAAGGAATTGAGTAAAGACAGGAATGGGTCTTCTGTGTTGTCAGATGCTGGTTCAGGCCGACCGTGAGTCCCAGAGACTCTGCAGACAACAGAAGCGTTCAAAGATGCATCGTTACCCGGGACCAGTGTTGGGACCAACGCGTTACTGTCACGCAACTACCTTTTGCGGTAACTAATAGCGTTACTAGTTACCTATTCCCGTTCAGTAACGCCGTTATAGTGACTGTGATTTAAATTAACATAATGTAACTGCGTTACATTATGTGATGGAACTGAACCGAATCTCCCCGCGGATGTAACTTACAGGCGAACACAGCGATGTCCTCTCACAGCACCATGGAAAGTGAAAGTGACCAGAGAGGAGTGATGATTGGTTAACGCGGGGTAACATTTCAGGGTAAGCCAATCAGAGACAGAGTTGGGCGGGTCTTGCCTTATGGGGAAAATACAGAGACACACAAACACTTGCTAACACGAGATGGGTCTGGATGCAGACCAGCAAGGAGGCGGATCCTAAAGGGGGTGGATCCTATAGGGGGCGTTTCCTAAAGGGTTATGAGCCCCGCCCCCCACGCATTCTCGGGATGTGAATGACTCTCAGCTTTACTGTGCCTTTTCTTTTTTCTCTGCATTAACTGCTGCCATCGTGTGTTCAGAAATTGTGTAGAAGCCTTAATGTTTCAAATTCAAAGCCCTATTTAAAGCTCTATACCAAAAATGAGAGGCTTTATTTAAACTAAACACGTGTTTACTTGAGAGTTCCTAGTCACGTCTGTTCTGTCTGTTAGTAATAATAATGTATTTGTTGTCGAGAGGGTAATGGCGTAGCTCGTTTTAATCATACTTATGTTTGAGTCCTGCGTCCTCCACAACTGCACAGTGCTGCATATGTGTTCCTATAAACAGACCAATGCTTAAGTTATGGAACGCTGCGCGCCTTCCTCACCCGCTCTCTCCTTCCGCTGCCATCGGACACAATGGGCTGATGTCTGTATGCTTGAGTAATTTGTGCATACACATATTGTGTTTCTAGGCTTTACATGTTATACAAAATACACTTCTCTCATATATTTGTCCTTTTTTCAACAGTGCTAACTGCTCTTTGTGCAGCCCAGGATGCTGATGAAGATCGTATGGTCTGATTCTATTACACTGTTGATATGAAATAACCTTGTATTTGAATGTTTCAGATAGCAATGATTTTTAATAGCAATCATTGATGTACGATTCAGAAAACGGTCTTGCCTGCCACATTTTGAAGGGACACATCATCCGCCTAGACAAGTACACAACAACAGATACAGGTCAAGCTACTTAACCATTTGTACCGGGCAGATATGTAACTGTGCTAAAGGACGACTATTACTACTTTAACACAGAGTAACAGACAACAGGAGTCACAGAATAGGCAAACATGTTGCACTGTCATGCACGGGAGCGTACCTACAGTCAGCCCTATGTTCCCTCAAAACTATCTTCACCCCTAGCCCCAAGCCTAACCCTAATGAACCCCATAAGGGACACTGATCTGTGTCTCTTGTTTTAACACATTGGAGGCCAGTCCAAGTGAGGGATTGTAATATGCGTGCATGTGTTTTAGTCCTACACCATGGGTTCTGAAATATTCCTTAAAACACTTCCTGTTCAGAGCAAACTCTGGTCCTTCTGTATAACTGTATCGCCGATTCTAAAAACGCCTTCTAAATCCTACATAAGTGTTCAGAACAAGAGCAAGGAGACACTTGAGTCCTACTACTGCTGAATCCCACATCAACTGCTTCTTCATGAGCATCAATGAGTTCCTATAACAATACTTATAGTGTTATAAGCTGAGTATAATACATTATAAGTATGATGCATAGCCAGTATTACCGCTTCATTTATTATGCTCTAATTCTCCCTTTGAATAAGATGAAGGTTTAAGGGGAATTTGTGTTATGCAATTATCTTATGTGTGTTGATGTAACTTCCTTTCCATATACTGTATGCGTTGATGAAAAACACAGCTTTTCTCTCCTCATGAACAATATGTGTTTATTAAAGCCATGTGGTGTACGGTACAGTATTTCCCTTATTTATAGGCTCAACTTATCCAAAGCCAAGTTACTCATCTTACCCCTGGACTATTTGGTCTGGAAAGAGGCATATCATTGAAACAGATCAGTTCTCACTGGAGATTATGAGACAGGGTTTAAAATGCTATATATTTGTATCTCACAGAGAAGCACTTCATTGGTTGGTTGATTCGGAAAAGTCCTTGATTTTAACAGGGATTCCTTCTTTCTATCAATGTGTCCTTCAAAGATGGGCGAGCTGCAGAAAGCAGGCGGTAGAACGCGAAAGGAGCCGTACAGGAGATGAGGCTGGAAACCAGACCATTTGCGGATCTAAGTATATAACGGATCTGAGAGGAAATTCATTAATGTATCATCATTGGATTGACTCGGGTATCATTTGCATTAAAGATATCCATAAGCTTCAGGATAAAAGGAATTGGGTAAGTGAATTATTCATTAGTCGAAAGGCAATCCCTACAAAATGGCTCCTGCTTCTAAATAATAGAAGCAAAACCCAAAGATTACATTAACAATGTTCACATGGCTCTGACAGGATGTACTTGTAAAACAATACAAGCAGACATCATACAGACAGACGGACTGGGAAGCTGTGGTTGACAGACAGCAAGTCAAATAATGTATGGCAGCCACAGACCATTTCTCCAGAGGGTCAATTGCCAGAATTCAATTTCCAAATATGACATGACATTCTTCCAAATATGTAAAACCTGTCCGAATGGAAGCGTGCCCCTACTCCTCTGTGTGCGGTTTGTTTGGTCACAGAGGAGACAGACCTTCTGTGTGTTTCGTGTCGATGCTTGGGCGACTCAAGCTGTGCCCTTATCTCGTCTCTGTTCAAAGTGGAGTTTACACACAAATAGCCACATATCATCTGGGTCTAACACACCCCATAGTGAATATATAGCCGAGTGTAAACCTTATACTAATCATAGCAAAATTGTCCATGTACAAAACTTGGATGATATTCAAAGATGACCAACACAAGTTGTAGAAGGCAGACAGTGTGTTTTTCTTTCTGAGTGCATGTTAAATATTAAAATGGATCTTTTGGTTGATGAAGTCGGAGATAATTAAATCTGGGCATACATTTTGTGGTTGCTGAATTAGAACACCCAACATCAAATGTTTATGTTTAATGAAGACTTTCCTCTTTGTATGTACTGTATATATTTTCCTTTGTACACTGTATTGGTATGTACTATGCATGTCATGTTTAGTATGTGATATGTATTGTAATGTTTCAAAAATAATAAATACGTTAATTAATTAATCTTACCACCAGACACAACATGAACAAATGAATGATACACATCAGGACAGTAACTTCAACTTCAGTATTTTAGGGGTACAGAAACCTCTACTCGTGTTGTTAAATGATATACAGCAATATCTTCCATAACACGTAGTTGATTGAATAATAATTACTACCACTGCACAAACAGTGAACAATGATATGCCTACAATTTGAGTGTAATGTATCCTACTGTATGTTAAACTATCAAATTGACTCTGTATTCATTATGATATGTCAATAGGTTAATTAATTTGTCTTCTCTGTGGGTTGTACACTCTTCATTCATTATGAAAATTAATTATAATTATTATTTTTCAAAGTTAGTTTATGATTCATTCAAAGCATTAAAATAAATGAGAAACAGAGCGTCATATACCTTTAAGAAATATGTGGGGGGCGGGGCTCATAACGCTTTAGGAAACGCCCCCCCTATAGGATCCACCCCCTTTAGGATCCGCCTCCTTGCTGTGGTCTGCATACAGACTCTATTGGCTAACACACACACACACGGCAACGCCCACCACCAGCACACACACACTATGGCAGATGCAAGTATCAGCGAGAGCAGCAGCGCATTTACAACTTGGAGATATAACCACTATTTTCAGTTTGTGGCGATAAAGGACGCACAAAATATTACGGTCAAATGTAAACTGTGTGCAGGACAGAAAGCATTGTCCACATCGAATAACAGCAATGCCAATCTCCTGGAGCACCTAACTAATGTACATGAGGCTATACAACTAGTCGCCAAAGACCCCGCCGTCTCAACCACCGGCAGTGACTGTCAACATGTCTAAACACATCTTTTGTGTTTGATTGTTCCACGACATTTCATAATGATAATTGCTACAATGAAGGGGAGTTGTCTTTTCTCTTACTGTGCCACAGAACAACACAAACACTTGTATTTTTATTGTTATTATTTTTAAAGTAAAATAACTTGTTACTAGTTACTAGTTAATTTAGTAACTAATAAAGTAACTTGCCCAACACTGCCCGGGACACACAGGGACATCAAGATGCTGGGAGGGAACAGAAGGTCCCCTCAAAACAGCGTCCAGATGTCGCCTTCATATTTTATCTTTATATTGTTTTAGTTCAATTATTCAGTCGGCCTCATTAATAGATATGCAGCGTGTGTAATCTCTGTGCCAGACATTTGATCTGCTCTGGGCATCGGGGGGCTTTAGTATTGTTTTTCCTCTTTCATGATGGCCGGCGCTTCAGATCAGCTGCTGCCGACCTCATTATTTTACCACAGAGGGGGATTCTGGAGCGAGCTTGTGTTGCCTGCTTCTCGCTTTCTTACCTCACTTTTCTGTGGCGGAGTCCGACTTATTCAAAAGATGGTTTGTTTGGTTTGGAGGCCTTTTGCTAAATGTCGCTGCTGCGTGTATCACACCAGGAGCGGCATTAATAAAGGAGGCTTAAAAAAAGCCAGAGGCCTTTAATGTCGTAAGTCATTATGTTATGTCTTTGCTATCGTTCATTTATTTATCGTCATACAATATTACAGCTCCACACTTTCTACTGTTGGCTCACTGTCAAAGGAAATACTTATCATTGCTATACTGTTGCAAAGATAACACACTAAATACATCTGGTGTTCACTTATTCTACTAATGCTGCAGGTCCACAATTAAAAGTCAAATAATAAGTCATAATTAGCATAAAAAAACTCTGCAATCTCATTTAATTAAAAATAAAGGGTCTGTTCATCCCTCACTCTTAAACACACATTCCCATTAAAAAAACATTTGAACTAAGAGGTTCAGGCAAATATTATGGCATAATAATAATAGTAATTGAAAAGTCTCATACCTCATCCCAAATCTCATTAATTTCAAATAAAATAATAAATCCTCCTCACCCCAATTAATTGTTAACCCCAGATTGATGAAGGTATAGCATCATTCAATAGTTGTGGATAAAGCATAGAATATTTATATTTCGAGAAAGAATTTTTCAGGTATCAGGAAATTAATGATTCATGCAAACCACAACTAATCGGCCCCCTGGAATTTAAAATGCTTTCAAGTGACCAATTAAATGCAAACGTGTGCAAATGTGCAAACCAATTATTACCATAGTGGTAAACACTATGTCAACATGTCAACATGAATAAAGGCATGTCAAAGACTACCATTTTGGTAAACATGCCATTATATATCCACATCCACGTCACTTAAATATTGTGCATAACAAAAGGAATTGCGACAAAAAATAAGAACTGCACATGTAAATGTCACATTGCAAAGTATTTAAATTGTTGTTTATTTTATATGTTCTTGTTCAGGCAAACTCTACTTGCCTTGAAAAGATGTCTGCGGTCCCAGAAAAAGTTAAAGTTGTCAATAAAATGCACAGAATGGTCAGTACGGGCAGGTGAAAGCCACGTGTTCAGTGCAAACAGTCTGCTGAATCTCTGCACTCCTCTTCTGACTGGCGGTAGAGCGCCACTGATGAACACCTCTGCATCTAGAGAGCTGGCAGTTTCCAACAGACATTTAAAGTCTTCTTTCAGCACTTCTGACTGTTGTTTCACAACATCAGCTGTTCCAATGTGCAGAACCACATTCTTCACAGTCGGATGTTCAGCCCCAATATGCAGGATCTTCTCAGCCAAGTCAGAGACCACATCCTTGGGAAAACAGAGTACTTTGGTGTTGTTCTTACTACACAGACCTTTTACATCTCTTACAGCAGAGTCACCCACAATCAGAGTTTCAGGCCCAGTCGTTAGCTTTCCCTCTAGCCTTTTGCTTTTGGAGTAGCTATTGGTCCTTACCCTGCTGTGTGAAGAGGACGGGTTATCCAGGTCATCAGAAAGAGATCTCCGGCTCTCGGTCAGCAGAGCGTATCTGTTCTGGGTTGGCACTGTAGTGGCACTCACAGCTCAACCAGGCTCCCTTTTTATGGTGGGGCGTGTAAATATAGCAGCAAGCTTTGGGACAAACTAACCTCTTTCCGACAGAAACAGGAAGTGCCGTCATTTTACGGAGAAACGGTTTCAAATCAGCATCACTTGGACGACAAATGATAAATCATAATTTAATTAAACTCAAAAAACCTTTATATTTTTTTGTAAACCTCTTTTTGTGTTCAAATGTGATGTTTATACGGTGCTTGGTTTTGCAACAGTCTCTTAATATCTAAAACTACCATCAAATGAACATGTTTACCATTTTCTAGACATAGGTATATGATCCTAAGTAAAAAAAGATATGAGGTAACCATGACGTTTTAACATCGGTATGACAATATTAAATGTCTCTTATTCTGCAGTTTATCGGTACATGTTTGCAGGAACTATTTGTGCAAAGCTGGGTCACAGAACAAAGACAAGTGCCTTGAGAGACGACGGCCGTCCAGAGCCAAGGGAGTTTGCGGTCAGACCGAAACCAAAGGGGCAAACTCTGCCCCCGGCACGAGTAACACTCACTGGTGAGCAAAGGCCTTATATTGTTTTTAATACGAGTTGGAACAGCTTTTTCTATCTCTATATCAACAGCCAATACTTTTGGGCTTTATTATGTTTTAATCCTCAATTATTGGTTATGTTGTATGTTATGAATCCAATAAATCAGTGGAGCATGAAATAACTGCATTATATAACTATACCATATGGATTGCAGGAAGATGAACATGAGAGGTATACGGTCGTGCTCTGTGCGACTTGGCAGCACTTGACATAATCCTCTTGTGATGATGGAGCTGCAGGATTTGGCCCCGGAGTCTGACCATATGTCTCCTCCAGCATGAGGCCTCCATCCCGGCCACATGAGAGCCGCTTCACTCACTCAGTGTTCTGCTCAAAGCCAACCCAACAGTGAACATGCGCAGCAACGTGAGTGCAGTGACTGATAAGTAAGACAGAGAGTGGAGTGACCTAAAAAGCTGACATGTCCCACATATTTGCAGTTCAAATGTGACCGTTTAAATGACCACATCGGTGCCTATGCAGCTCATTCTGAGTGAGAACGGGGTGAATGCTTCGCCTTGGTATGAGTGGTGCAAGAATGAGTTTCCATATTTTGTAAGAAATCAAATCAATAGACTGTATGTGTGCCGGAATTAAAAAAATAATACACTGTTTTATTTTGAAACTGTTTTATTCTGAAACCGGATGTTCACACATTCAACTAGTGTTAACTTGACTTCCGGCTTCACGGAGTTTCTTTGTTTCTAGCCATTAGCAAACAGAATGTTATGAATGAGAATATGAGGACAGTGACTTGTGAGGACAGTGACTAGTGGCGTTACATATTAAACACACAAAGTCTAATGCTCCTTATTGAAGTCATTAATCACTCGCAGGAGGCAAATCTAAGGACACGTCATCATGAAGCTGAGAGGAAGATGCCCCTCGTCGAGGCAACCAATGGAGGGAGACTGCAGGATGATATGAGAGGGAGCATGCTCTCTTCGATCACAGCTGTGAAACTTTTTGTAAAATCCACTACAACGCTACATTATTAAATATTCTTAAATCGTCCTGAGGCACCGTCTTGTCTCCTTTTTTAACTTACTCCTGGACTTTGGAAAAATAACTCTTTGAAATTCGAAGTTTGAATTTGCATTGTTTATGGTCAGATACCTGAAATAAGATCTGTGGTTAACACCTGCTGAAGATTTTCACATTTACTTCTACAACATAAAATCAGTAAATACTCAACACGTGAATGTCTGAAGCTTCTATCCGTCTCAAAAGCGGTTCTGATGCCAGCCAGGCGAATGTGATGTCATGTGTTTATACCCTAATAGGCCTACTCGCTTTTTACTTATGGCAGTGGCGCTTCATCTCTTGTTAATGTGGTGTTCATACCAGGGTTGCCAACTCTCACGCATCTGGCGTGTGACACACACTTTCACTCTCAATCTCACGCTCTCACGCTGCCCAAACTATTCTCACGCCAAAAACAAGAATACCGAATACTAGAAACGGTTTTGAAAACTTTTGTCACGTAGTGATCGTCTTCTCATTAGAACATCTTTGATAATGTCTTCTGGCCAATCAGAATCACGATAACGGCGAGGTGTTGTTGCAGGAAGTCCCGACGGAGAATACTTTTGCTGTAGTAGCCTACATCTCTATATACATTTTTAAATGTGTAGTAATAGATGTATTTCTTTTTCTTCTCAAGAGAGTACCAGAATGTGTATTTTATGTTAGTATTTCAAAAAATCTCCTGGGGGAGAATCCCCCCAGACCCCCTACAGGGGTTGGGCTTTCAGCATGTCAACTCTTTCACCTGTGGGGAAATTGCAGGATTGGCTCCAGGTCGCCCTTTTTATTTACTACAAGACAAATGTGCCTTTTTATTTCATACAGTTCAATTTGGATTGAGACAGGGAAATAATCTAACCCTCACGCGTGGCGTTTCACTGTCAAGGGGAGCGTGTATGTAATTACATTGCAAATACTGACTTGAGCCCCCCCACTGAACGGGTTAGCCCTACCTGAGATTACCCAACACAAACACTCCGGAGCCGATAAGTCAATGAATTGCTTATCGCGACAGGCACACAATAAAACAGTGTTTGACTTTCATTAGTGAAGGAAACTGTGTGCCCTTTATAGTCTTTGTCCAATATTGTGTATTTGTATATATACAATTGTATATCCTATAGGCCTATATGCTAAGGTCCCGCTGCTGACACGATAGCAGTCATTTAGTGCGCATATGTGTAATTAAACCCATGATATCAAAATCTCACTCCAGCCAGGTACCCACAGTTGGCAACCCTGTCATATGTGGTAATTATCCTCCTGCAGAAACGTGCAAGTATCTAAATATGTCATATTTCTTATATGTGTTTGCCATAAATCTTATTTCTGAAATGTTCTGAATTCCAATGGAAAAATACCCTGGCTTTTTGTCAAAGGGAGCCCTTGCGATGCTAACTTTTAGGTTGGCCGACAAAAATACATCATCACTGACAACTAGGGGTGTAACGGTACACGGTACCGGTTCGGTACAGGTGTGTACCGAAGTGTACCGAACGAATATAACGTTAAACGTAAAAAATTGAGAAAGTGAACAACTTATTGGAAGTAATCTCAGGTGCTGCGTCGCAGCATTCAGAGTATTACTTTAATTAATGAATTTGTATTACTTTTTACTGTAACGCATTACTAATGACATTTGGGTAATCTACTATTACAATTCTCAGTAATGCAGTTACAACACATTTTAACCCAAAATGAAATGGTGTTTTGTTTTTTAAGAATTCACTAACATCGCGAGACATTCCGACAGCAGAGAAAAAGTGTGCGGGTAGATTAGTAAACCTGGTGTTTACCCTTCAGGCTCATCAAGATCCCTCCGCTTCGCGTCGGGTTCCCTGATCGGCCCGTCGGGTGTTCTTTTCCCCATAAGGACGCCTCGCTGCACATTATCCCGCTTATTACACGGCCATATACTAAACACACTACAGAGCCCATTCCGTGTCCTGTTATTGTTTACTTCCTGTCTGCCTTCTTCTGGTGATTTATCTGACGTCCAGCGCTCCGTCTTTTAACCTCTTTTCCTTTCTCTTTCTTGATCCTCCTTAGCAACCTTCATTATAGTCCTTGACAGTGGTCTGTACTACTGTATTAACAACGTGTCACATGTTAAGAATTTACAATCATAATCGAGTATTCAACTAACCCGTGTATTACAAGTTGTTAGTAGCCTTAATGGCCTACACAGTTGTTATGCTGCTATACCACATCGCCCTTCACTGGATGCATAATGAGCTGCACTAAACTACATTTCAGCATTTAAAATACCTAGCCATTATTTTGCGGTTATTTTGGTGAAAGTAACTCAAATGTAACTAAAAGTAGTGTAACTCAATACATTTCAGAGACAGTAATATTGTAATGTAACTTATTACTTGAAGAAGACAGTAATACGTTATATGTACTGTATTACATTTTGGAAGTAACTTGCCCAACACTGCACCTAAGTCGAGTCTCTTTAGAAACAGCAGTGTTTTACACTGCGCATTAGATGGAAAAAAACACCCCAGTCCACTTTTCGTGTTCAGAAACTCCTAAACATACTTTATACAATACGTTTTAAAATCCAAATGGCTTTATTAGTCTTTATTGGCTTTGACATAAGAAGTATGGCATGGTGTAATAAATGGAGGTAGAGCTATATGTTTGTTTTGCAAACACGTGACAAAGGGGTAGGAGGCACTAGAACCAAAGCGCAGTAACAAAACAGGTGGGTATGTATAACTGAAGAAGACCTTTATTGAAATAAAGCTGGTACAAACTAAGGGAGCAGAATAAGATAATAAACACCAAAATCAACAAACAACAACCCGGGATGGCACGACGAACACAGGAAGCTGATCCCCTAGGGAACACGAGGAACTATCCAGGGGACAGACCTAAGACTTTCATCGGCATTACTACACTGTAGCTATGTTCGTATGACAACATAAAGAACCTTGAACAAACATGGTAGAGCCACAGCAGGGAACAGAGACGGTGAGCAGCGACCACACACTGACGGAGAACACTGGGACACAGGTATATTATCAGAGGGGAGGCAGAAACACGAGGGACGCAGGGCGACGATTACAATCAGGAAGATAGAATCAGGGCGGGAAAACACCAAGAGAAACCAAACAAGACACACAACAGGAAATATGAAATACAATAACCAAGATCATGAAACACAATGCGTAGGTGCTTAAAAGTTAGATGTGTGTCCGCGGGGTCTTAAACATGATTTAAAAGTTGATAAATCAATTTAGTGAAAATTAAGGCTATTAAAGTACTAAACAGCATTTTCCAAGGTATTACATTTTGTAGCTTGTTTTCAATAAATCTATAAATGGTCCAGAGAGGTTGTATTCTACCGTCTGCCTGAATGTAGTCATGGCGTAGGTGTGTCGTGTGATTCTGTGGAGTTTATTGATGGCATCCCGTTGGGTTTGACGTCATCTGAACAGGACGTCGCGCGCTCACTGCTTGATAGCGCGAAGGTCCGTTTACGCCGGTTGTTAAACAACATCGTTATGGGGAAATGCAAGTCTGCGTCCAAATGGTTGGAAGATAAGGAGGAAGGACAATCAATACTGTATATAGTCAATGTGAGGTAAAGTGTGAAGGTAACCGGTTAAAACTCGAAGTGGCGATGAGGTCTTAAATTGTATGGATAGGGTCTTAAAAGGTATTACATGTGACTTCAGGGTTCCTGCATATACCCTGGTACAGCCTCCGTGTAATGTTAGTTACATATAAGGTTAGTATTTACATCATCCATGAGAAGGACATGTACGACCACACAGACATAATTCTTTGCTCAATAGCCAGGGCCCAGGAGTTCAACACTTGTAATCCCTATCAGATCAGATCAGATTTGGATTTTGAGGAGTTCAAAACCAAAACACAGGATTAGGATCACGTTGATATCCGATCAGATCAGGAAATCCAATCCAAGCTTTAATCTGGATCAAATCTTCAAAATGGGTTCAAACCGACAGCACAGGGTTGGGATCAGTTTGATCCCAAAGAACTGGATTATCCTGATCCCACCAGAGGGGTGGGTTTCCAGTGGATTACCAGAGCAACATGTACTGCACCATTTATTTAAAAATATGTTTCAATTGAAATAAGATGGCAAACTGTGTTAACTGAAATAATACACACTTTTTAGCCTTCATGGGAAATACATTTTATTTTTCCATTGTTTGCTCACGTTTGTGGCCTATTTTGTTTTCAACCAAATGTTGATGACATAAATGTTTATGCTCATAAAAGTATCACAACAAAGATCGTCAATCACAAATGTAATTTAGATTAAAGAAAAAATATCTTCAACAAAAAAAAAGTCCATCATCTGTCATCACCTTTCAAAAGTAAGTGCGGACAATAGAAGTCTCTGCAATGTGGGCTCTTGTCTTCCTTGTAGTATTTGTCATGTCCACTAGATGGCGCTCGGTAGGATTAAAGCACTGATATTCAGGATCTCGTCATCTTGAAAAGTCGTAATCTGGATCAGGCTGATCCTGAATTGCTTTGAACTCCAGGGACACAATCTGTCCGACTCGTCTGATCCTGGATCACGAAACATGGGATTTCAAAATCTGATCGGATCTGATTGATTAAAAGCTTTGAACTCTTGGGCCCAGGAGTCAAAAGATCGAGGGATGATGGGGAACATTTGTTCTTTTAAAATATAAAGTTCTATCAGTGGATGTCATGTTGGTGTCAATTTATTTTAATATGACACCCATATTAATGATGATAGATCATTCAATATTTCTCTTTTTGATGGAAAACAACTAAACCAGTCGGAGCTGTCACATGTATACTGCTGCGTCATTTCCCAGACGGAATACCATCCTGTGGTTAGTAGACTCAGTTGATGCAAATGTCCATTTCCATATGATTCCTGCTCAGTCGTTCTTTAAACAGCTGCTCAAAGTGCATTTCATTACTAATTCCTATTGATAAAGGGAATCAATCACTCTTTGATCCACAGAGATGAACATGAATTAAACAGCAGAAAGTATGCCAGCAGGTTAGAGACCTGCAATAGCATGAACTGTTTTTGGAGACTCTTCAAAGCACAGAAAAGTAAAGACCAACCGCGATAATGAGGCTGGAATTGTTCTCAACTTTTGAATCGATGTATTTGTGCGTCTGTGTGTCTCATGGAAATGTTTTATATGTTTTGACAGCTACTGTAGGGGTACTACTACAGAAGCTATTGTGTACACTGAAAAAACTGAAAGGTTGACTTTAATTAAATGTATTATGTCATCAAATGTCACTTACCTGTAATAGGTTAGTTGAAAGCAGAAATATTAAGTTGAACCTAATATTATTGCTTTCAACTAACCTATTACAGTTATGTTTACATAATACCTTTAACCAAAGTCAATGTTTCAGTTTTTCAGTGGACTCTGCCTGAACATAGATGTTGTCTCCGTGATAGTTGAGATACAGATATGAAGTCCAGTTTGCAGATGGCCGTAGCACATACAATGCAGAGCAGCCATGGGGTTTGGTCGTAAAGACTGAATACAGCAAAGTGGACTGTGAATACAGCCCAAAGAATTGTCATTGATACCTATATCCGCCAGCGGGTAATATTTACCTCATAGAAAATGCAGCGTAAACATGACATGTTGCTATAGCAACGCCTTTTGTCTACTGCGCGTCCTAATAGATAGAGAGAGAGAGATATAGACAGATAGATAGATGGTTATAGATAGATTGATAGATAGTTATCAGAGGTGGTAATAACTCTATTCGTAAACTACATGAAGGTTATTGTTTTTCTGGAGAGGTCTCCACAAATTGTGGCTTGTGTCTCAGAGCTTAAGTGTGACGTAAACAACCTTGAGTTCAGACACTGTCCTGTGTGTAGAGGCAGCCCATTCAAAGATAAGGGTACTGTTTGTTTATGAATTAGTGGATGGATTTGTTTTAAGCTTGATGTTATTTACATCGTAAGAAAGGCAACAGGCTATCGAGCTAACATTGACACGGTAAGCGGAGCATGGTGGAGCCTTTATTTCAACGCGTGGTCTAGACAATGCAAAACATGGCAGAACAGAACATAATTGTTCATGCAACGGGGAGAACACTTTTCAAAATAAAACAGGAACCAAAAACTAGGAAAAACTCATTATTAAAATGGACCTATCGTGCTATATTTGAATACTATAATGTAGGGCCATACCTATATAAAACATACCAAACAGATCATGCCTTTTAGCCATGCCTCATTTCGCTCTATTTGCAAGGGCTGAATCTGAGAAGTCTTCTTCGCTGCGTGTGTGGCAGACTACAGCGCCACCTGCAGGCCTGGCATATGTACTACAGCGTCTCCAGCGCTTTCGAACGGCAATGGCCGTGGCTGTCTCCTCCTGATAGGTGGAGAGTTGCCCATATAGGCGGAGCTCCTCGTTCCTGACGTCAGAGATATTTCAAATCTGTATCAGTCTGTATCAGATCCGTTGCTGCCCCGTTTTTAAAATATTTGGGTATGGAGGAAAAGAGAGAGGGTTGTGTTTTCTGACACTTGGTGAGTTCCCTGACACACCGGGGACACATATTCATGTATAAAAGAACTGATTTAACTTGCTTCGCCAGATGTGCATAACAGGTTTGAAATGTATAAAATCTATCTATCTCTCTGAGACCAGAATGCATTATGTAACGTCTCTTGAGTATACCTGCAGGAATAAGGAAACTAAATGTTTTCGAAGACAATATTCAGGCTAAATTAATGCAGGAATGACTCAAGGTCATGTCGATTGACTTTGACTTGTTTTCCTCTTTTTAAAACCTGAACTCAATATGCGATCAGATGAGGGCTTTAGAAATCACTGCGTCAAGAACTGTCCCCACCAAAAGCAGCGTTTCTCAGTGTAGTGCTGTTGACAGCAGTTATTTAGCCGGTATTAGAGAGGCCCTCAGAGACCGTGATTGATCACACACACGAAAGCAACAACTCCCCATTCCAGTTGTGCTGCACTGTACTACTTGATGATTGTTGGTGCAGCTGAATAATCACTCTGCTTTCAGAACAGTTTTGGCAGGTGAGTGTACCCAGATCAATAAATGATCAAGATGTCTAATGAATGAGAAAGAGCAGGGGAATCAGTCCAGAACCTGAAAGGGCAAAGTTAAAGCTAACCAACCAGACCCGTCGTCAGATCTTCGAAAAATGAAGAAAAAATATACGATACGATAATACTTCATTGTCAGATCGAGTCTGAAATTGTTCTTGCATCACAGCAGCTCTACAGATGTAGCACCTAATTTTGGACGTCTCTCCCGCAGTGGGGCCGCGATCGGCACGGAGTCGATCCTCGCTGAAAGGAAAACCCCCCGCATGAATTTATACGCCCCCTTGATAAATTATAATTAAACCAGCTGCAATGGATCATGGATCCACCAGGGGGAGCAGTGATTACAAAGCTGCCACACTGGAACTCATGTGAAATAAACAGCTGATCTACAGGAATCTGACATAGCGGATATTTGTTAAGATCCATATGTCACGGATAGGATCATATTCTGTGCTAAATAAGAGACATGTAATAATTTACAAAACATCACCATGTTTTTATTTAACAAAATAATGTTGTTTAATCCACGTTGGCGTACTACAACTACAAAAATCATCGGTTTGTTTTTTCATCAGGAAATCCAGCCCGGCTCAAACAAACGATCATTTAATGTTTCATATGTTCGCCGAATTGACATGAAAGCACTAACAATCATGACTTTGCTGTAGTCAACTTCATTACAACTTTATTAACGTGCCTAAACTCAGTAATTCACTAAAAAGAGGTTTATTTCTAATGGAGCCTCGTCATCTCCCTACGGGCAAACAATCATATGTACAGTGTTAATAGTTTACCGTCTTATTAGTGTTTAATATTACTGCTATAACAATCACACATTGAGTTCATTGTTGTGCAATGTTAAAATCAGACCATTGTTTTTTTAAATAGTCTGAATGAAAACGGCAGCTCTCAGGTCCCACCCCCCTGTGATCTCTCTTCTCCAGCAGTAAAGGTATTTATGCTGAGCGCTGTCAGACCGGACCATGGCTGTAAAGGAAGAGGGGTTTCTAGTTGCCCCTCGACACATAGACTGATCCTTTAAAATAGTGAGGGGGTCCAAAATCAGCCAAAGTGCTTTGTTTTTAATGTTCATCACTATAATAATCGGAAGGAGAAATATGAATGTTAGTTTTTACTGAAATTATCAAATAAAGTCAACATTTCACAGTGTTTACTGAGCTGTGTGGGGTTTCTTAAACTTTTTAAAACATGTTTAAGTCAGCTTAGCTAGGGGCTGATGACAATAAGTATCAGTTAGAAAATAGCGTGATTAGCAGCTCTCTGTTGCCCCGGGAACTGAGACTGGCATAGTGATCAAACAGCGGTACTTCCACTTATGAGTCAGTCAGGTGACGTCAGGGCCCAAGAATACCTTTTCCCATTGACTTACAAATAGGCTAATCATTTTTCTCCGTTATTCAACTTTCAAGGCAAGGCAAGGCAAGTTTATTTATATAGCACGTTTCAACACAAGGCAATTCAAAGTGCTTTACAAAAAATGAAAGACATTAAGCATTAAAAAAGAAAAGATAATAAAAGAAACATTAAAAGAATAAATACATGGATAAAAGTTACAGTGCAGTCTAAGATATGAATAGTTCAATTAAAAGCAGCGGCAAAAAGAAAAGTCTTCAGCCTGGATTTGAAAGTAGTCAGAGTTGCAGCGGACCTGCAGGTTTCTGGGAGTTTGTTCCAGATGTTTGGAGCATAATAACTGAACGCTGCTTCTCCATGTTTAGTTCTGACTCTGGGGACAGAAAGCTGACCAGTCCCTGAAGACCTGAGAGATCTGGATGGTTCATAGTTTAGCAGGAGGTCAGAAATGTACTTTGGGCCTAAACCATTCAGTGCTTTATAAACCAGCAGCAGTATTTAGAAATCTATTCTTTGACACACAGGAAGCCAGTGTAAAGACTTCAGAACAGGAGTGATGTGATCCACTTTCTGAGTGTTAGGTAGAACAGCTCTTTCCTGAATCATTGGGACCTTAACGGTTGTAAAACGCGTTCAAAGCCAAATCAACTTTTCTATCCTCTCCATTCATTAGACTTGGTTTAAGGAAGACGTACGTGTGCATGCTCGATGGCCCATTGATGTGGAAGATCTGGGTGTCTTGGTTCTCTAGAGTTAGGCTGTTTTGGCTTTTTGCGCCACTGAGCTTCTGTAATGAAATAAACAAAGCCACTCCTCCAAGCAGTAACCAGTTCTCGTTATACAAGTATAGCCTAGTGGTCATCTGTCCCAATAAATATTTGTTGTCAAACAAGCATCAGCTTCTTTGAGAATGTCTGCATTGTGACTCACGCTTAGTTCTGGAAGCTGAGCGGTCCAATAACAATCTATTTGTTAGCTGATGACGTCCATTCTTTCCTCAATGTCTGTTTTCTGGATTTGGTTAACGGACAAGAAAGCCTTTGAATATGCAACCGGAGCTTAACACTAAAAATATGCGAGGTGAAAAAGACTGAAGTAGTTTAAATGGAATATTCCAGTGAAAGTGCAAATATTATGGAGGTCTCGGTGTAACCAAAGGTACCAACCCATGACAGAAGGAAGAGGCAGGGAGGTGGGGAAATATTAGGTGAGATGCTGTGGAACAAATGTGTGTGATGTGAGGATGTAGGAAGGGTAATGTTCTGGCACGTTCCTGGAGGTGTTGCAGCAGAGGTCACACACACACACACCTGCGATGGAGGATGATCATTTACTGACAGTGACAACAACTGTCATGGAAACACTGAGGAAATAAAGTAAGCATGGTGCCTCACTCTGAACAAAGCCGGTAAAGCGAGACCAGTAAAAGTGTTATTAGAAGACTAAAATGCTATTTTCTTTCACAGCACCTTGAGCCTTCTCCCTGGAAAGATAAAAAAAGGGCTCAGCGTGAGAGGGGCTAGAACCAATCACAAAGACAGAATCCTGGAAAAAGAACAGCGCTCTTCAGCTTTAACCTCACGAGAACATAGTGATAGGGACATACAAATAATTGTTTTAGCAAAGGAATAAAAGAAAGTAAGCATTGAAACCGATGTATAGACAGAACCACAAGTGTAAAAGAGAGTCAATCCTCTCAGCTCTCATTTATTGACCTTGGCATTCCTGTCAATACTGCTCAAAAACAAGACTGATTATTCATCTGCATTACACTCAAAACAATGATTTGCTAAACCAACATGATTTAATTACGTGACAAAATTCCACGCGATTACATTATGTTGCTCTAATTTAAATGAAATATGTACATAATACATGATTCACTGTTGTTAACCCAACATATGTTTATCTCATTCATCCAATGTAAAATTAATACTTCAGGTTGACGTATTTTACTTTAGTTCAACTAACATGTGGTTCTCATCGATCCAATGTCAAATTAATACTTCAGGTTGACATATTTTACTTTAGCTTAAGGCGAGACACGGCAGGCAAAAACATCATTTTTCATGCACTGGTCAATTTTGAGATTTTGTGCTATTTTGATTGGTGGGGGTAACGTAACAAAGTGCCGCGACATATCGTTGGAAAGCTCCGTCTCTCCTGCACAATCTCCAAATATGGTCATTTCCTTTGTATCAGCAACCAATCGTGAAAGCACGAAGGGGTCTTAAACCAAGAAACGAAATCTCATTGGCTGGTCTCAATTTCTGACAACGTGATTTGTTCAGATGCGTCACGTGGTGTGCTAAAACACTTCCTGGTTAGCTTTCCGCTGGAAATTAAAATCTCAAAATGGAAAAAGAACAGCGAAAAAAACGTTCACAGAGAAGACGACAACAATTGTCACTTGCACGAAGCAAGGTTATACAAAAAACAAATGACCCGAACATGAACTACCTTCACGGAGTGCGTCGAGGCGCAAGCTGTCACCCAAAGAACAGGAGGGTTTAGCTAGCGCCTCACTGCAATCTTTAAAGGTCGTTTTCTCATATTCTGAGTCTGACATTTCCACTTCAGTAGCACGTACAGACACCACACCTTCAAGTTATATTCCTATCAATATTATGAAGGCTTTTACAGAAGGGTTTGTTCATATATCATTCATAGCCTGAATTATACAACATTTTATACCTAAAAACATGGCGAAATATATTATGAATATTTTAGGGCTGTTGACAGTATTTTCTGATTTATGGAGTGATAAAAAGAGATATCCAATATCCCTTCTGTAAAATCCTTAGATTCTAATATGACTACAAAATGAAACAAGAATTTTGAACCTGGCTTGATCCAATGTTCAGATTTGTGTTCCTGAAATGTGTTAAAATATGCGCATATTTAATGAGATAATGAATAATAATAAACAAATGTCTTAAGTCATTAACTGGAGAAATGTCTAGCTGATATCTTCAAGTAAAACAAATGACCCTATTCACCTGTAGTGTCTCGCCTTACATGTGTTTACCATGTTGGTTCTATTTAATCCAATAGCATGGACATATGCCATACATTTTTGCATACATTCACAGTAAATATGTATTCAGTATGATAGCTGTCTAACAGAAGTTAAATCTATTTCTCACTTATTCTGACAATGTACTTAACCCCAAATAAAAGAACCCAATAAAAAGAGGTGTTAAATAATAGTGAAGTCACGTTGTAATAACAATAACTCATCTCTCTCGGTTTTTCTTTTTGAGCTTTGCTAAAAGCCACTGTGTCAAGTGTCCATCTTGGGTTGCCGTCCGGACTTCCGGACCATCTCGCACATGCGCAGTACCGATCGGGCAGGGGGACGGATCGGGTAGTGACACACACACCTATCAATCATCAAACCGTGGGGTCTTAATTCATTACGTGTTGATTTCTATCAGCGGGGGAGTACTTCAGGAAAGTTGACAGAGGGGGGGGGGCGGGCTAGTGGAGTACTTCGTGACCACAGAGCGTGAACGTTGTGATCAGCTGTTTTAGCGCAGTTCTCCAGTGAAGGGGGGAGTCTCCCTCCGCTGCCGGTTGGCGTAGTTTTGGCTCAGTTCCGTTGTACAGACCGACGTTAACAGCAGCCTGTCTGTGCACACGGAGACCGACTCTGTCGTCCGGTGATCTAACCGCCTTCTGGAAAAGCTTCACAAGTAGTCGGTACGCAAATGCGCTTTGTGACACAAGTGACGGTACGCATTTCAGATTACGCACATAACCTGCGTACCAGTTATGTGCACCCCTGTACCAGAGCCATATTATTACTATTATATGGCTCTGCCCTGCACTACAGCAAAAGTATTCTCCGTCGGGACTTCCTGCAACAACACCACGCCGTTATCAAAGATGTTCTATTGAGAAGACGATCACTACGTGACAAAAGTTTTCAAAACCGTGGCTACTGAAATCAATCTGACTAACTGCTGTCTGTGCAATTTACTCTGCGCGAGTTGGCAGACTTTATTTTGCTTACTTTAACATCGTTTTTCATGGTGGGGCTAAGCCATTTCTTGGTATGGGTGTAGCCTACCCAGCCATGCCCTTGCACTGCCACTGGTGGCACGTATGGGGCAGGCCATTCTGCACATGCGTTAAATATTTTAACGCAATTAATTCAAAAAATTAATTACCGCCGTTAACGCGATAATTTTGACAGCACTAATAAAAATACATTATAAAACGATCAAAAAACTTCAAATGGTATCAGACATTTTCCTTAAAATAGCAAATGTCTGAAAACACTAAACATAACTCAAAAGTGCTAACAGAGAACCTTGTTAAGCATGTTTACAAGCAAATTACCCTACAAGCCAATTGTCAGGCTCATCGCAGTCAATACTAAAATAAAAATAGTGTGTGTGTGTGTGCGTGCGTGCACAGACTCCCTGCATCCTGGAGGCCTCACTCTGCCCCCTAGTGGACATGTGTACTCTCTGCCCCTAATGCAGGAACCTCAGGTGCATGTAGAAACCTCTGGGGTACATGGGCAGATTGTGGTAGGTACTTTTAAAGACTTTGAATTTGATTTGTTGTACATAGAGAACAACAACTATGACATCAAATGTTCCAATTTAAAATAGCAAATGTCTGAAAACACTTAAAGGTCCAATGTCATGCTTTTCCGGTTATATCTCTCACAGGCTCCGTGCTCTAGTCTACTGGACTCTATGGGCACTACCGTATCATGCAAGCATTCACCTACTGAGATTTATATAGACGTAGCCGGCCCCGGGCGGGCCTACCTGAATGCATCCGCATCTCACTTCCGTATAACAGGAAGCCCCGCCTCCTGACCATCATGCTTTACTCTTCAGCGAGCGAAGGTGGTAGCCTAGCACTGAGTCCGAGACGAATTTTTTCAGGGAAAGGAAGAAATAGAAAGAAAGAAAACAAGTATTTTTTGAAATCGTGCCCTGGCTTAAATAGTGGGCGAGTCCGGCGTCCATGGAAGTCCACCGCCCAGGGCTGTACTCTCCCTGGGTGATGATCATGGCGGCGGGTGCGTGGGCTACTCGCTTATTGCTAGAGATGCCCCCGCCTCACCAGGTCAGAGCGATTATTGGGCCGCAAGGCCGAATAAGTAGCTTGGTCCACGAGCCTTGCCCCAGGCCCGGTTCCCCCGGGGACCGGTGGCTTCACATGATATAGGGTCGACCAGGGGCGGCGGGTGCTGTAGGATAGGGAAGGCTAAGCCTTCCCAAATATTTGGGTCACTGCATCCTGGTAAAATACAAATATAATGTATAATGTCTGTGTCTTTGACCTCAGCGCTGCGAGCCACCTGTGCCCTGTACTAGGAAGCCAGTTCAACAGACCCTGGATACGTTTGAGTAACAAACAAACTAACAACAACAAACTAACAAATGAGATCTCGCTAAGCGGTCCCACGACGCTGGTTATCAACTCGGTAAATCAAGCCAGGGTTTCTCTCTCCAGCTGAGAGCGCGTTCACGTGAAAGGGGCGGGGTTAGCTACATTTGACCAATCACAAACAGGGACAAGTGTACTGACAGCGCAGCGTCATACTTCATTAATGAAAAGTAAACTAATATTAGACAAATATGAGCTTTAAACATCTATGACTTAAACATATCATCCAGGATACAAGCCACAGAGCTGCACCTGCAAGGTGAATACAGAACAACTGGTTAAAAAATAACTAGGCCTACCGAGTGTTTGAAAGCGTATAGTTTTATGATATCACTGCCCCGTCTAAGACACGAGTGGATCTGACTTTAATTACATTTGACTCGAGTGTTTCGTCAACATAATGTGTTGCTTAAAATAATACTTCTGCATACAGTCTGTGACACTGTGAGTGTTGCACGGCCAGATGAGGCTGGAGAAGCTGACTCAGATCAGGAAATATATGATATATTATGATATTATCTGATCGATCATCTGATTGATGATGTAATATGAATGATAAGTGCGACACGTCGGCGTCTTCTCTGCATACGGCAGTTTAAACTGTATTTCCTTTATCCTGTAATATGACTTGAGAGATTTAAACTCCGCACACTGAGTTCATCTCTTTTCTATAGACGCCGGAGCCGGGCAGCGTCAGGTAAAATAAGTTATTTAGCCTTCCCAAACCTGAGCCTCACGCGCCGCCTATGGGGTCGACCCTACTTCATCACAGGGTGCCGCCGCTGCCTGCCGTGTGATGTCCCTGGGGGATCACGCCGCATGGCACTTTCCAAAGAGGACCGTGTTGATCTCCTGGGAGCCCCCGTCTTTATGGAAGGGCTCTATGGATCGATCTCCCTGCTCACGGGATAAGGAGTAGTCGCAGCGTGGCTGCTTCTTGCACATCCCCAGCAGAAGAAACACTGTCCTACACTCCCCGCCCCCCGCTGTAAACCCCAGTATAGGGAGCCAGCAGGAGGGCGTGTGCACGTGAGTGGAATAAACCGTGTGCTGTCAAAGCACTGCGCGGGTTCAAGAGACGCTATTGCCGGCGTGCTGTTGTCAGAGAACACACCTTGCCTGGTATAATGGCTCCGATTAATGCATTTCACCGTTAAATGGGAAATACAGCGTTAAGACGTGAGCGCGCGGCCCTCGTGAGAGTGGCCGCGGTGCGTTCAGGGACCTCCGCAGGGAAACGTGGTTTACGTTTGTAAACTCTAGTTCTGTGTGTGTGTGTGTGTGTGTGTGTGTGTGTGTGTGTGTGTGTGTGTGTGTGTGTGTGTGTGTGTGTGTGTGTGTGTGTGTGTGTGTGTGTGTGTGTGTGTGTGTGTGTGTGTGTGTGTGTGTGTGTGTGTGTGAGGGTTTGCATGAGCATTTCATGAACTTTTCATGACTATGAGCATTTCATGAATTTTGGATGATTGTGGCAAGTTCAGAATATTTTTGAATATTCATGAGCCGGGGGCCGGCTACGTCTATAGAAATCTCAGTAGGTGAATGCTTGCATGATAAGGTGTACCCATAGGGTCCAGTAGAGGGCTCCGCCTGTGTTAATATGACAAGGGTTACAATACGTAACCCGGCGTTATCACCCGTCCCCTTGTGTGTTATGAAGGTTTTTCTACATGTAAACGGTCTGCAGAGTCACAAACCCTCAAAGTGCACCCTGTAGCAAGTAAAACTCTAACACAGAAAAGACCTGTCTGTGCTGCCCCAGAACGCCTCGTTGGACATTTCTCTTTTTCTTCCTGGGTACAGTGACGTGCCCATACCCAGATGGACCCATTGGACCAATCTGTGGAGCCGTTACGTCCGCAGAGCCGTTACGTTAAGTGCGTGGATTGGTCCAAATGGACCAATCCGCAGACTTCCTCACACACACACACACACACACACACACACACACACACACACACACACACACACACACACACACACACACACACACACACACACACACACACACACACACACACACACACACACACACACTCAATCTTTTCTCAGCTGCAGCTCCGCCGATTTCTCGTCCCTGAGACGCGGCGAGGCTGTGAGTCGGTGTGTGAGCACACACACAAACTCCCAGCCAGGCTGCGGGTGTGTGTGTGTGGGCTCATTGGGGGGGGGGGGGGCAGGAGCTCCAACAAGCCGTTTAGGACGGAGAGTGAATACACATACTATACAGAGATGCTGTGAGAAACCAATGTGAGTTTGGAAAATTGCACAATTTAAATCTATTCTAGTAGACCTCAACAATGGAATTATGATCAGTGGAAATGGCCATGACATGGGACCTTTAACATAACTGACCCTCAAAAACATTCCTAACAGAGAAACTGTCCAACGTCAGCTATTACATTGGGCTCATGGGCCATTTTTATTTTGAGCGCTTGGACTTTGGTTGAAAGCTTGTTTCCATCCAGGTTCATCAACAACTTTTGGAAGACTTCTAAGGTGAACTTAAGGTTCGATGGGTAGCTCAGGTTAAGTGCATAAATCAATCCAAACAGCAAGGCACATGCACAGGCCACATTCCCCAGGTCATTCAGAACCACACCCTCTATGGCTTCAGGCTTTTCTGTGACATCCACTCCCTCTTTTCGGATGACAGATTCCCATCACTGTCTCTGCAATCTCCTTCTTGGCCTCAGCAATGTCACCGCTCTGTGGAACACAAACAGAATTATGAAGCTCTGCACTGATCAGATTTTAAGGGTCCAAAAATTGTTAACACCTTTGAACACTAAGACATCTGCATAATAATGTAGCGAACTGGCAAGGACGGGGGTCCTAATTGGTGGAACTTCCGGGGGGGGGGTCCTGCTTGCACATACAAAGGGACCATCTTTCCTGTTCTGTCTCTCGCTCCCTCATGTGTGTATTTATTGCCCTTCCTAGTCTGTGTATTCGAGAGCATTTTGGTGTTGTGTGTATTTTAGTTTTGTTGTTTAATAAATCATTTGTCATGGTCACCACAATAATTTAAACTAGAAATGGTGCAGAGACCTCCGCCCATGAATGCATTGTGTGGCTCTATGCGCGTGCATGTGAGCAGGACATGGTTGGTATTGCTGCATTTGTTAGGTCAAGAGCTTTATGCCAGTCAAAACGTCTCTGTGACCTTCCCACGTTAAGATATGGCCGTTTCAACCCCCCTCCCACCAGCCATGATGAAGCCCAGCCAATCAGACACAGGAACCTTTTTCTCCCACGAAAGTCCCTGCTCTCTAGCAGGGACTGAAAAGGGGTTCTTTCGAATTAATTTAGTTCCTGGGACTTTTTGGTGTGAACGCAACTCATGCAGTATCAACCCCGGCTTTTCTTACTCTCACGTGAGTTCTGCTGGCTCTCTTTTATATGTTATGTATCTATGACCTGGTTACTAATAGTGATCTCCGTCTGCCACCTCTGGTTCCTGCCTGCCAGCCTACCTGCTCCCCTACGTATCAGCCAGCCTGCCTGCCTGTAAAGATTAAGTTTGATAGATCAATAAAGCAGAATAATTTACCTTTTCCATGATTGCAATGGTGCTCCAGATTTCTTTTCCTGCAGCACCTCCTTTGTTGATGAAGACTTTTACCAGCTGGTCAGAGCACTCATCCAGTTGAGATAGGCATTTTGATGTCAGAGGGACAGTGGTAATTCGCATGAACTCCCTGTTGATCTGAAAACACATGAAGATGGCAACATCCAAAAGCAAAGTTAAATTGGTTAACCATTCTCATTTAATCAAAATGTCCAGTGTCAAAATATTAACATATGGTGCAAAATGTAATAGCATATTACTTCATTCATTTCAAACAGAGCCGGCCATCTGATTTTAAAATCTGCAACCAGTGGCTTGTCCTGGACAACCTCTTGTCATCGGTATGAGAAGGTCCTCTCCAGTTTTCCCTTCACAACCAGCTGGCTGTTTCTCTTCTGTACCTCAGTCAGCAGTGCAAGTCTTTCATTTTCAAGGCTTTCTTTTGTTTCCAGTGGACAGTAATTCAGTTTCAGCCTTCTTTGGTTTCTTCACATCTAAGGCTGCCTTGCCCTGGTCTTGTGATTTGAGCTTGAGGGAGTTGACACAGACTTCAGGGCAGCCGAGTTTGCCAAGCCTTGAACGGAAGTTTGCCATCTTGTACTTCAAGCTCTGCTTCCAACCTTCAAAGCCTGTTGTGGACCCTCGCTCTGTCAAACATGGATGGGTCTTGACCAAAGCTTCAGCTACATTGTTGGGGTACGATGTGTACTTGAACATTTTCTCTGATAGGCCTTCAAGAATGACTGATTTCATCTTAGGGCCAGGAATAAGTGGCGTGCCATTTGCTTGTAAGTCTTGGTTTCCTTTTTCAAGCTGCATCTCCGTATTGTTAGAAATTAAAATCAATGTTGATATGGCGTAATTTAAATCACGCCATATCAACATTGGGTTCGAGGGAATAACAAAGACATCCGGCCAGGTGCATGATCTTGACTCGGGAGAGGATGACAGTATTACTGTATCATTGGTGCCACGTGATGAAATGGAGGAGGCGTCCTCTGATTCCGGATATGAAGTTGAGGGACATGGCTGTGTGTCACCTGATGAAACGGAGGGGTCCTCTGATTCCGGATATGAAGTTGAGGGACATGGCTGTGTGTCACCTGATGAAACGGAGGGGTCCTCTGATTCCGGATATGAAGTTGAGGGACATGGCTGGAATATGAGGACCGGGGCTTGAACGGTGATCTCTCTCTAGGTCGTCCTCAGACGAGCCCTCCATCGTTGCTTCCAGTCATCCCGGTTCTGCCTACATCTGGCCAGTTCATTGGTACTTTGTGCTCCTTACGAAGTCCTCCTCCTGACCTACAAGTCCCTCCATGCCCTTGCCCCCCAGTACCTATCGGACATCCTCCACCCACATGCCCCACCCCGGAACCTGCGGTCTTCAGACTCTGGCCTGCTCACCACCCCCCGCACCAAACTGAGAACCTTCGGGGACAGAGCCTTCAGTGTGGCAGCCCCCACCCTCTGGAACGCTCTCCCTGCGGAGATTCACAACATCCCCACACTGGACGCCTTCAAAGGGCCCTCAAGTCCCATCTGTTTGCCAAGGCTTTCGGCCCTTAAATCGATCTGTTGTTTTGTCTGTCTGACCTTTGTTTTGTTTTGTGTGTGCTCGCCCTATTCCTGTAAAGCGACCTTGGGTCCCTTGAAAGGCGCTATAGAAATCCCAGCTATTATTATTATTATTATTATTATTATTATTATTACGTCATGCTTGAGTACGTCCACGTATGTTTGTGCGGGACGTCCTCGTGACCGATGCCCGTGTGTTGTGATCAGTCTTAAAAGTACTTTTGTCTTTGATTTCACTCGTTGATGTTAGGTTAACATACTGGTTGTCAAAGTCAACATCCATGAACTGGATCCTAAATTCAACATCATCCAACCCAAAGAATGTCTTGATCTCAAAGAGAAGCCGGCATTCCTGACTGGAGGATACGTTTTATTGCATCATTCTCTTCAAAGACAACACGCAGTGTCACAGGTCCAGCCTTCATTCATCCGGAAGAGAAAGAAAAACCGTTTCAGAGAGTGTAATGAAGACATGGCTCAGTACTTGCAGGAAATCCATATGTGTATAAGTAATATGTTAATGACATACTTAACAGCTCAGACGATTATGTGCCTTTTTAGGGTTACCATTCGGATCCCTCCAACCATGTAGTCAGCAAGTGGATATGTGTCCGCCAATTCTGCAAGCTCGATCAGGCAACCTCTTTACTGGGTGATGGGGTCAACTGAAAAGCTCTAAAATGGTCCCTAAGCACACAACACCCTTACAATGAAGCTCAACTGGTCCTACACATTTGAAGAATCTCAGCAAATTCTGGCAGCCCACCAGTAGAGCCATGAGCAACTATCATTCCGTGTATGTAGTTTAAACCATTACTTGAGACATTTTTGGCTGGATTAACCTCTGTCACATCTGGGTATTTCCTCTTGATTGATAATGCCACTTCCTCATTAAGGACATCAACAGGCACTTGAGACACTGGTGACCTCCAAGCTGGGTCTCTTGAGACTGGATGAATGAATGTAATAGCCAACCATTAACTGATGTTTAGCTGACAGTGAGTATCACATTCTTAAAGCAGTTTGAGTGTCTTGCTACTTGCTTGAAGAAGCTGTGCTTGGCCTCAAATCGCATGGTCCATAAACCAACTAAAGTGAGCAGAGGAGCGGCGTGGTGTGGGAGCATTTAGGAAGGTTGAAGACCAGACGAGCCGCTGCATGCTGGATGAGCTGCAGGTCGGATGGCACATGCAGGTAGACCAGCCAGGAGGGAGTTGCAGTAGTTTAGGCGTGAGGTGACGAGAGCCTGGACCAGAACCTGCGTCGCTTTCTGGGTCAGCTGGGGACGCATCCTCCTGATGTTGTAGAGCGTGTATCTGCAGCAGCGGGTTGTAGCAGCTATGTTTGCAGTGAAGGACAGGTTGTTATCTATGGTCACACCCAGATTCCCTGCAGTCTGAGTCGGGGAAACAACAGAGGTGCCGATGTTGATTGTCAGGTCAAGAGTGGGACAATCTTTTCCCGGAAGAAAAATCAGTTCAGTCTTGTCAAGGTTGAGCTTGAGGTGGCACTATGACATCTTTTGATATATGATCCGTACATATCGTATGAAAGCTGGGATTCCACAGATTCCATTGGTATAAGTCTCATCACTGTACGATAGGGGTGTAACGGTTCACAAACATTTCGGTTCGGTACGTACCTCGGTTTTTAGGTCTCGGTTCGGTTTGTTTTCGGTACAGTAGAAAAAATGATCACAAAACATAAAATATTTTTGGGATGTTTTTAATTATTATTAAACTGTGAATAATGTATTCAAATCAAATCAAGTTTTATTTATATAGCACATTTATAAACGATATTTGGTGGAGCCAAAATGCTGTACATATAATAAAAATAGCCTACAGTAGAGACACTTTACAGCAAAGACAACAGCACAGATTGTTCAGAATATCAGTATGAGGAACACGACACCCTCTGTCCTCAGACCCTCTGTCCTCAGACCCTCTGTCCTTAGACCCTCACATCGTACAAGGAAACACTTCCAGAGAAAACCCACAGTTTAAAGGAAACATGGGAGAAACCTCAGGGAGAGCAACAGAGGAGGGATCCCTCTCCCAGGACGGACAGACGTGCAATAGATGCCGTGTGTAAATTGCAAAGATAATACATTTTACAGCATATAGACCGAACTATTAATAGTTCTAGTAAAACTAGTATTCACTCCAATACATACAAATATAATAAAATAAACATTAAGGTGCAGCATTTCGATGAACTGAAATAATCTGTACTTGAACTGTACTGTACTAGTACTCAACTAAGCAGCCAGCTTGCTTGTCATTGTATTTTCATGTTGTTTAAAGAAAGATGAACTTGTCCACATTGCTTGCTGAAAGGGCAGATCTGCTGGCACTAACAATGTCTCCTGCTGTGGAGAACACCCTCTCGCTAGGGACAGAGGTAGCAGATACAGCCAGGTAGCGCTTTGCTACCATGGCAACATAAGGATATTTGCCGTTTGTAATAGCTTTGGCTCGGTCTGAAGTTTCTGCGAGTGGTGGAGGCTTAAATGCTAGCGGGAGTTGGGTTTGCACTTCAGTCTTTTGGTACCGGTGATATTCACGTTCGGGTGATGCCTTTTCAAGAGTGTGCAAGTTTGATGTGTTGCCAGCCGCGTAACCAATGTTAGTTGAACAATGCTGACAAACAGCTTTGGTTCGGTCCACCTGTCTTTGTCCGTCATCCTTGTTCGTAACTGCGAAACCAAAATGTTCCCAAACTGGAGACTTCAATGATGCTGGAGGATTTTCAGCTCAACTTCATCTGCGTTCACCATTTCGACAGTTCCTCAAATTACTGACTACATTTGAACGCATCCCTGTGACCAGCTCGCATAGTATGCCTCTCGTCCAATGAAATGACTTGGTCGCTCTGTGACGTGTTGAAATTACACTGAACGCTGCGTTCCTGCAGCCCCGCCCGGAGCAGGAACATTCTACTCGAACGTTGCGACCCAGCACCTGACATTACTTCCAGAACGTTTTTCACGTTCTCAATTTTTTACGTTTAACGTTATATTCGTTCACACGTGTACCGAACCGAAGGGCCCATACCGAATACCGTTACACCCCTACTGTACGACCAAAACTCACTAAACTAGCAGCCAGGAAAGAGCAAGAAAACAACAATAAAGATGTCTTACCTGTTTCGTGATCAAAAGGTGCTGAAGGTTAATCCAATGTCTCTTTTGAAATGATTACTGATAATCCATCATGATATGTATTGTAATAAACAGGGTGTATTGGTTAGCTGGCCGTGGCATCTGCTTCAGGACATACTGTGTGTGCGTCCATCATTCTGACTGACCAATGGTTTACTTGGATTTATGTTCGTTTCTTGTCAGGTCTCTTGAACAGGAAGAAAGGTAAAAGCCTATCTTTCATTTAATTATTCCTCAGAGTCTACATTTCATCGTGCGTGCTGTTATGTGAACATGTGAAGATAAACAACTGCAATCTGATCAAAACATGGGCTTCGGGTCCATACACCATCAATTGTTGGCACTCCTGTAGGAAAAACACAACATGTGATTGGCAAATCAAAAAAGCAATAGATGGAGAATGTGTCGCTGTATTTACTCTCAGAGGAAAACTCTTTCCTGAAACAGATGCCTGGATAGATATGGGCGATAGCTTCACCTAGGAAATCAAATACTGTCTGAGACCGAAACTCCCTTGTGTTTTCAAGGCCGAAATACCATTTATCAACAGGCTGATTGTTAGTCCTGAGGCCTGTACTACGAAGCCGGTTCAACATAACCTGGATATATTTCAGTTAATACTTCTGCATACAGTCTGTGACACTGTGTCGCATGGCCAGATACGGCTCAGCTGACTCAGATAAGGAGATATGATACATTATGATGTGATATGAACGATAATGGGACACATCGACGTCTGCACTCAGTGCCGCGGACTGTACGTAATGTTACTTTGATCCGGTTACTTATGTTGTGGCAGATATTTAAGTAAGCTTTCGCTAATGTTATAATAGTCAGATTGCTCTGAAGATGGGGGTGATATTCTATTAATGTTCACGTTCACACAGTCGGTGATTTCTGCCGGCCGTCTTTCCTGCAACGGCAGCTTTTCTGTATTTCCTTTCTCCTGTAATATGACTCGATCGCTTTAAGCTCCGCACACTGAGCTCTGATTGGTCAGCAGGCGGTGCTTTCACTGAGTTGATCTCTTAGCCTGCAACCTAACCTGCTCCGGAGAAGCCGTTCAGCATAAGTTACCATGGAGATCTAGCCCGCTAAGAAGTGAACCAGCGTCGTAGGACCGGAAACCCAGAGTTCTCCCTGAAGTTAGCCGCTAAGAGAAGATCCGGCTTCGTAGTTCAGGCCTCTGGTGTACTAAGATGTTAGTTTTTTCTATTTATGTGAATTTTGGCCCAGTGTGTGTGAGAATGATTGGTACTGCATATGTCAGCTGTGTGTGCAGACTAGGGTGGTGACTGCTTCCTAGAATCTGATGCCAGGCATTCTAAGCATTTACAGACAATTCTTAGCTACATTAAATAGCAATATTGAAAATCATGAGGCAGCAGATTGAACGAGAATAACACACGTGATACTTCCCAAGGGACTAGGGATCGTAAAGTGGTTTTCTTGATGAAATGTTTTTAAAACATCTTTCAAAACTTTCCATGGACAAACAAACATAATAATATCAATTTATATAGCGCCTTTCACGAAACCCAAGGACGCTTTACAATGGGAAGCAACAAAACAAAAAAAACATCCAGTTAAGGTTTGAAATCGGACTTGTTTAGTAGACCATGCGTCTTGATACTTTCGCTTGTAGTTTAGTGGATCACTGGTGTTAAGTTTGATGTTATGAAGGTTACCCCAACATAACTGAACCACCACTGCTCTATTTGACCCATTTTAAATATAAAGCTACAATTCTATCCTAGCAACACTAGGTAACCGGGACTTTGAAACCTAGATAGGCTTCCTGGATATCTCATAACTGAACAAGAGTATACACTGAAGTTAGCCCCCTAGCCATTTAAGCTAATTTCATAGGGATTACGTTTAGGAAAGAGTTCTAGGTAACAACAGGCTACCAACTAGGGGTATGATGGTATACAGAAGTCACTGTTTTGTTCGTACATGTGTTAAAAAAATCAAAGTTCAGTGCAAGTTCATTACATCGGAAAAAATAAAAAAAACATGATGAAAATCCGTCTACGATGATATACGATATGGAGCAAAACAGACACACTGCACTTGCCCCACACACAACTCTCTCTCTTATATAGTTTCAGCAATGTGATGGAAATGTGCATATGCATGTGCTGCTATTAGAGCAGTAATGGATCTAGCGGAAAGCATAGGATGACTCTGCAGGTATTCAGAATAGGGGTAATAGGGTTTAGAAAGGCAAATTGGCTGACTGGCTGAATTCATAGCGATTTTTCAGTCTCGATGTTCCACCTCCCAGTCTAACATATTTGTAAGCAGCAGCTCCATTTATCATACATATTGTATTTACCCTTAAAAAAAGTATAATTCAGTTACCACCACCCTCCCATTCTGTATACCCCAGACAAGATTGAAGACATGTGGGAGTTCAAGACTCCAGGCTCATTTCTAAAGCGAGTCAGCAGGTAGTAAACAGACAGCAGACTGGTGGCACTGGAACAAAGCCATACCTTTCTAATGAGATGTCATGTTGCTGTTACTAATGCCCATTCTCTGATATGAATACTAAAACATTGCTGCAGTAACAGGCGTTAACAAGGACATGTTCTGCTGTGTGTTATTCAATGTTAAAATGTCATGACAATCCTCAGGTATCAAATCATAACGGTGATAGCATTTATTTTAAAACCCTTTGTGAGAGGTTTCCAAAAGCATCTACATCGTACTTTGTGCTGGCACTAAAGTAAGCTTGTTGTCCTTTCAAAATAAGCAACATTTGCCGATGAAAGGAAATTGAAAGCATAAAGCGATATTATGTTTTCATATGTAAAAAGAAATGGAATGTAGTTAGCAGGACATGAATTGCTTGATGGAAAAGTACACAAGAGTTAGAGGTCACAGCCATTCCAGTGCTTTATGAAGCTGTTTTTCGATGCCTTGAGATGTACATATTAAAGATAGTGCAGTTTATCGTTAGCATGCAAACAATTCAGAGAACTGTCAGTGATCACAGTTCATCCTGAGGGGAACATGATTGTCTGCACCAAATATAAATCCAACACATTGCTATCGAGAAGTAATAATAAAACCAACAAATGACTATAAAAACTCGGACAGCTCTGAAGATCATTGATATCTGTACCTTTTTATACAAAACAACCCTTATTGAGACGGTAAACCTGGGGCAATAGAACATAAAGGAACACGTGTTTTTAGCCTAGAACAATGGATTATGTGTTTTGAGATAAGAATCCAACACGCTGCCTGATCATAGGCTTTCAATGTGTTGTCACTAGCATCATGCCACCCTGAATGATCAATGCATGTCAAGGAATCATCAAAGTCATAAGCATCTGTCCTCTGCAGAAAATGGATTTCAATTGAAAGAAAACGGCATGATAATACGAGACAACAGTCTACAGAGATGCCAGCAGCACTGTGACGCTGTGCTTCCAGCTAACGGCACGCTAACATGTTAAAAACAACAATGCTTAATGTGACACCTCTGGGCTTTTGAGTTATTTCAATTATGACAAAAGTGCTGTCTTGTAAGTTAAGTGCTCGAAAACAAGGGAGAATTGCTTATTTACAACATTTCTATTTTTAATAACTTCAATCCCATCCAGCACATTAGGGATGAACAGAAACACCCACAGAAGCAATGTTTACCCTCACTAATGCTCTCTGAATAAGAGCACATGCAGCATGCGTGTGCTCAGCCGGCTGCAGCGGTCTGACTCGTCTCAGTAATTAACTCGGCAGGTACAACCCAACACACTCCATCTCGGTATGAGGTCCAACCATCTGGAAAGCAGGAGCCAATTCAAGCAAGGCCTATCAATATGATCCCCTGGCCTAAATCAAACATAATCCTCTCTGCTGCATGTTGGCACACCTCCCCACACACTGCGAGGCAGATATAGGACACGGTTCATTGGGATCATGGTGCGTCACTGCCCAGCTGGGCCACTCTTGGCTCTCGAACCATCCATATGTCGCCTACGGGATGATGCTGACTTGCTCAATGATCCCTTCACTAGTGTGAACAGCTGGCTGCAGCCAGAGACCAAACACATTGAGAGGGCCGAACCTCCAACAGGTGTCTGTTAGTCATTGATGCCAGTTCTCAGAGCAGCAGAGGTGGTCAACACCAAGCAGGTCATCCATGGGCTACTGGCAAGTGTGTTAAGATGAGCCCAGATTACGGCTCAATGACTTTGCTCGGGTCCTGAAAGCTCGGTGACATACTGTACTGACAGTTGGTCAGTTATCAACGGGACAGTTACTTCATTGGACATGGAGATTTTTACCGTCTTTTGTGGAAAAGTAAAAATGTAATCAGTCAAATGTGAAATGAGACAGCTCAAAAGATATCTTTCTGTATGCTGGATACTCTAATTCATTATTCCCTCAGAGGTAAGGTGCCGGTATATTCCATCAGAACTGCTTGTTGGATGTTTGAAGGGCTTTCGGAGCGGTGAGGATGAGATTGGTCCAACCAATTCAGAGAGAGAGTTTGAGTCAAATGTCAATGTCACCGCATGTGAGTCCTTGTTGGTGTGCTTCACTGGCTAGCCATTATCTGTAGCTCTCACTGCGCTCCTGGTGAAGTTACCACTGTTAATGCCGTCTGAACTGGCGGCGTTGTCTTGGAAGAGTAATGATTCACCTCAGATTAACTCTGTGAGCACCGTAGCCATTGTTTGCATTCACGTCTGTTAAATTGGGGTTGTATAAGGTACTTATCCATATCAAATGTATTAGATGGAGGTCAAAGAAACAGTACCGTCACCGCAGCACATCAATATACTGTTGGGTACAGGGGCAGAAGCTAAGTGTATAAAACAAAAGCCAACCTAAAGTATATTGAGATGATTAGCCTTAACAGCTGTTTACATTGGCACTATAGCCATTAATCCACTGGTATCTCGCATTTATTTGTGTATGGGAGTGCTGAAAAAAACAATTAAAAATCATGCAGGCTAAATTAGCATATAGGACCAATGGATGATTACACATTGCTAACACAAGTGGTCTCAGGTAATCATAGCCTATGTTGATGTCTAACCATCGTTATCCAATCAGATGTAATGAGAGCAACAAACTAAAGTATTGCTGTCACAGATGTTCCTGTGTTTGCTGTAAACTGCTGATGTGCTGTCGAACACACTGACATTGGATAATACCTCATACAACCCCACTTCCAAATATCTGAACATAACCTGTTTGTCTTATCAAATCTACCGTGGCATGGAAACCTGTTGACAATACATCACATTCACTGTGCTGAATAGTGGCCGATGCAACAGTGTTTGTAACCATGTTCAATCAGTCAATAGCAGCGACTGACTACAACTCTGTGTTCTTGTTCGGTTTGTTATGCCTGGATGAACTCCAAACAGCCAAACATGTGCACCACCACAGTGGGCAGATGATCATGTATGACTCAGACTGCTAGTATGAGAATAACTGCCAAGCCACTGGGGTAGTGAACTTCTGATACATGACAAATCAAAACAGCAGCCAAACAAGCTGTGCAGTCAATACGGAGCAGAAGCCATCTTACCCTCCTCCTCTCAATTAGATTGCTTACTTGCCGAGGCAATCCCAGTCCATGCCTCTGCACTGACTGCATACTCAGCGGCATTATACACACATAGGAGAAGTTAAGGTTTTAGGGCAACGTTGGAAATCAGATTATTCTCTTTTGTACGTTATATTCTCGATATGTGTTTCAACTACAACTACTTCTGATTATTTCAGAAAGAGTTCTGATACATTCATTAAATTGAAAGACTCGGAGGGAAAGGCCTAGATGAAACATGTAAGCACAGAAGTCTCCCTGGGAAAAAAAGTTATATGGAAAAATAGAAACAAACAAATATAAATACCCAATGTGCTCTTTGCTCACCACAATGCTGGGCCCAGAGCCTTGCTGTGGAAAAAAACAGTTTTGTTTTGTTTCTATGGTTACCTTCTCTGCTCGGTGGCGCCGCTGAGCGTAGGGTGTCCGCTGAGAGACTCAACGGAAAAGCCAGGACAGCTGTTTTACCGTGAATCATGTGAAAGCATCTTCAAAAACAAAGTGCATATACCCTTTGCAATAACAAACATATTTAAGATGGATAGATTTTTTTATTCAACCCAAAGGAATTTGTTCCAGCAGCAGTGTCAAGCACAACAGTTACAAAAGTAAAACATGTTTAGATACAATAAGATACAAATCAAGTATATTAAATATTGAACATTCTACATTTGAATTGACACTAGGAGCCAGTTGTTCACTCGTCACCGGCTCAGTCTTCAATATCAGGATACATGTATGTATCCTTGCAAGAATGGAAGTAGTCATCACATACAGAGCTGCGTGGGACAAATAGTTCCCAGAACAGTGTCCTTGACTTGCTTTTATACAAGAGAGGGTTACAGTCACAAGATGCAGGAATTCAAAATGTTCAAAGCGGTATTCAATGTTTAGTTCAGATTAGCTAAGGCTTGCGTAAGCAATAAACATGACAGTCATATGTCTATCTCCATCGAGGCTGAATCATCATGTTAATCGTTGTCTCATACACTGAACAAAAATATAAATGCAACACTTTTGTTGTTGCTCCCATTTTTCATGAGATGAACTCAAAGATCTAAAACATTTTCTATAAACACAAAATAACCATTTCTCTCAAATATTGTTCACAAATCTGAAAAATCTGTGATAGTGAGCACTTCTCCTTTGCCGAGATAATCCATCCCACCTCACAGGTGTGGCATATCAAGATGCTGATTGGACAGCATGATTATTGCACAGGTGTGCCTTAGGCTGGCCACAATAAAGCGTCCACAGCGGAAACAGAAGGGCAACCATGCGCGGGAAGTCTTCTTCGCTGCTTTTGTGCAGGACTACAGCGTCACTTACAGGCCTGGCATATGTACTACAGCGTCTCCAGCGCTTTCGAGCGGTCTCGTGTGAACGGACACGTTTCTGGTGCCTGTTGCGTGTGGGCGGAATACCTTTTTGATTTTCATTTCAAACGATAGCAAACGAAACGATTGATAACGATAGCAGTCCGTTTGCGTTATCGTCCTTGTGTGGCCGGGCTTAAGAAGAGAACATTCAGTATATACAAATTCACAATAGATAAGACGTTGGCCGAATGTTCCTTAGGACATTAAGGAAATCCATGGCTGTGTCTCAAAGTGAGAACTTCTGGTCTTACATGTTTTGAATGCATCCCGATGTGAAGTATGGTCAGCTCATAATGGTGGAAAGAGTAGTGTGGAAACCTGGACACTTCTCACGGTCAAAGCTCTCCATCCTGCTAACGGAGGTTACACGAACAGCCGCCATTGTGGTTGCTCAAGTAAACACTACAAATTAAAGTTAAACGTGTTTTTTCACTATTTAAGTAACGTACCACAAGACTGGTACCGAAAATAATCCAATGTTAACCCAACGTTCAATTGAGAAGTTTCTAATGATTTAGATCCTCAAAAGATCGTTGGTGGCAGGCAAGCTGGCTATTAGCACACACGTTCAGTGTTCGACATGGCAGTGTACTAAGGGAGGTGTCAGAGTTGAGACATCTCTCATGGTGTTGAACATTTAAACAATTGTATTGAGGTAGAGTCGCAGCTATTTAACAAAGCCCAACGGTGTTCCTTCTGAGTAGCGCCCGGCAGCATGTGATGCTTCATTCCTAACCATTTTTGCATGATGCAAAATACCAAATGAATGTCTGCTGGAACACCTGCAGCCATTATTTGGCATGAGGTAGGATCCAGCAGCTGCCACTTTCCAATTACCATGATTAAACATGGTGGCCAATGAGCATTTGTGAAAATCAACAATCAGGAAAAGCTGCGGCTTATAGAAGACTGCAGGTTTGTAAGAAGTGTTTGTGTTCCTCCATGCAGGATACATGATTCAGGGAAGATACTTTTGGATGTATGAGTACATGTCTTTAAACTAGTACCATTCCAACACAAACATTAATAAGGAAATGTAAAACTATTTCTGAAATGCACAAACAATCAGTGCACTTTATATATAGTGCCATCACTTTGACTGCATTCATCAGGACTACCTTTTTAAATACATTTAAATCTGCCCTGTGTCTGTGGTGTGTAAATGAACACACTGACAACTAGATGTTGTGCCGGCAGAAATCTACGGTGGCCCTTAGAGCTCAAATGCAAACAAATGAGAAACAGCAAAAACGCATTATCTTCACACAACACAACCTGTCATGGTTTTGGATTTATGTTCTTTTCATTTTCCACCTTTTTATTTTGAAATGTGTTCCCCCTTGTGTCTTGTCTGGTCCTACTTCCTGTGTCTGCCTCCCTGTCTTTAGTTTCCCTGGTGTGTCTGATTGTGTTCACCTGTTTCCCCTGTGTTTCTGCCTCCCCTGTCCAGCTGTGTCTTGTCCTGTGATTACCCTTCTGTGTATTGTTAGAGATTTTGAGGGACAACTGGTCCACTTTTCAAATCTCCGCGCGTCCCTAACAAGCTGGTTATCATACAGGAAGGAATCCAATGCTACCAAGTAACCGTTAAACAATAATCTACTTTAATGGTAATATGACAATGCAATACAATCAATACAGTACAAATTCAATACAGTTATCTTTGGGATCCCATATTTACCTGAGGTCACGTGAGCCAGCCAGAGGAAAAAGACTGAACACAGCGTGGTTCCTGTCTAATACATTGCTTACAATGGGAGGAGTTATCTGATCCTCCCTTCCAGACCTCCGTGATTGGCTGCCCAAATATCACCAACACCTCACTTCTTAAATCTCCCCAATCACAGTAGCTTAGCTTCATTATCTCCTAGATCTGAGTTGACTGTATGTCAAACCCTCACCTCCCCCATCTTCCTTTGTTCTCAAATACCACATGTCAACAGGCTCCAAATTCAGCTCACAGTTTTCTACACAAATCATTTCCCATTTTAAGCTTATTCATAGTTTGCTAACATGAATACATACAAATATTTCCTTACAGTATTTAGTCTTGTCTTCCCCTGTGCTCCATGTCTGTTCGTCGTCTCTTAAAGGTCACATGTCATGTCTACTGATCATATTTCCATTGTTGAGGTCTACTAGAATATATTATATTGTGCAATGTTCCAAACTCACATTGGTTTCTCAAACAGCATCTCTGTATAGTATGTGTATTCACTCTCTGTCCTAAACAGCTTGTTGGAGCTCCTGCCCCCCTCCCTGTGAGCCCAGTGTGCTCTGATTGGTCAGGACGTTGCGAGGCTCGTTGCGTGGCTCGTTGCTAGTGCAAGTCAATGGTGACTCCCTGTTAGTTAGCCAAGGGATCCTGGTGTGTGTTTGCTCTAACGTTTCAAAAGAGATGGCAATCATCAAATCGACCGATAGGTTCCAGAGATATGGAAAATCCACCCAAATGACCCCAGAAGTGTTTGTTTTTTTCTAAATCTCTCTAAAAAGGATAATTTAGCTTGTTTTGCATCAATCTTGATACAGGGTACTTACTGTATATGTTATAGTTTGGATTCCTAAAGCTATTAGTCTACTATCCCATCATTCAAGGGTGGTTTTCACTATAAGTAATGTTTTCTTTTTGGACAGACACTATAATTTAACTTTTTTTACTATGTTCACTCTGAATTTACTTTAAAATAAAAACATCTATATTGATTCTGACTTTTCTACATCCAACTCACAGGTTTATCATGGCTTTGAGAAAAAAATATTATTAATTTACCCCTTTTAAGTGAAGATATAGTAATTTGTTCTGGGAATGTCATTTTCGAGCCTGAGACCTGAAAAAGTACGAACAGGCAGTCCACCCGAGACCCGTCCTCCAGACCCCTCCACCCACCCTTTTTGCCCTAGTTTCTCTTTCTTTCTTTCCGTTAGCCCTTACAAGTGAAACAAATTGTAAGAATGACAGTCAGTATTGTGGAGGCTTAGAAGGGTCAACGTTTATTAAAATTGCTATATTCCGAGCAGCAGACGGGATACTATCTCGGGAACCTTGAATTAAAAAAGAACGTTTTATTCCCCCATTGAAGATGTCACTGAATAATTGCTAAAGAAGCTTCTCAGAACAAAATTATCTTAAGTGGAAATGTTAAATGAATCATGGCCAAAGTGTGTTTTTAAACGGGAGAAGAAAGGCCATTAGATAGGAACATATCAACAGCTATTAAATGATCTGCTCCAAATGGACCCTGTCTTTAGAAACTTGATATAATGGGGGAAATGCAGGACTGTGGAAAATAGTTTCCTCTCATGCCAAAGAGTAATGACTTGTAAGCAGCAAAGCACTGATGTGTTGAGGGAGGGCACAAAGGGAAGGGGCAGCAGGCTTGATATTCTCCACCTCTTTACTAAATCATTCAGGCACTGCTCACATTTTTCAGGGCAGCAGCATTCTTTGTTATGGCTTCAGGGGGGCTGGTGACAGAAGCAATTACATAAAGAGGACCCAGAATTGTGAGTAACAAAATATGATCTGGTACTTGGACAGATTATTAAGCCTCGGATGCAGAGCTGGAGTTCAACAAAGGGCTAGTAGGCTGAGTGGAAGTTACTTTATGCCTGCGCCCAACATGAATCACTTGCTTTTTGGGATGTTCCCTTTGCTGTGGAGTGTCTTGGTGTGAATGGTCTGCAAAGGATAACATCACAAAGTGCCCTGGGGAACAAAGGGAGAGGGAAATGTTTGCTCTGGAGGACTGTTGCTTCGTAGGGGACCAGAGGCAGGAGAATGGAGCCCGGCAGCTTGCTAAAGGGAGTTAAAACCTCTTAAGCCCCACGGACCCGGTTCCGGGGCCGAAATCGCGTCATTTGCAGGAAACAACGTCTAAAGAACCTTAATATTTAATATCCATATAACGGGAAAAAACTCATTTAACTGATCTTTTTCATTTAAAAAAAACCAAAAAAACACACAATGCTAACAGTGAGCATCTGAATTAGACCCGAGCGAAAAATGCTAACCTATTACTGCACCGAAAATCACTCCTAGCTCCCTTATTACTTATCCTAGCTGCACATCCAACACATCGTTTATGATCGTAAATACACAGAATCTAACGGTGCCCACCTCAACACTGAAAGATACAAACTCGTGACGTTATCAACAAAAACGTACAAAACATGTGGCGCTAGGTAGCCCACAATGCTAACATGGCTTACCTTGGTTTTGTCTGGTCAAAACTGGTCTTCAATGCCATTAAAACGATAACAACGATGCTGTAGTTAATCCATAGGTTAATATCGAATGTGTCTGTGTCCCTTTTGAAATGTTCTGATAATCTATAAGCAATAAAACAGCTTTTCGGTTTTCAAATAGTAGAGCAGGCCATTCCTCTGTAGCAAGATTTAATGCGCGAAGACGCAACCTTTTTTTTAAACATGTGTGTGCGGGACGATTTCCGTTCGATTATATTGGCTCTAGCGGTCAGAAAGAGATGTCACATGTCAAAATCGAAGAAGGGGGGCCAGAGATAAGGAAAACCCACCCAAATGGCCCCAGAAGGTTTTTTTTGCTAAACCTCTCTAAAAAGGTCAAATATCACTTGTTTTGCATCAATCTTGATACAGGGTATTTATTATATGTTGTACTTTGGATTCCTAAAGCTTTTAGTCTACTAACCCATCATCCAAGGTTAGTTTTCACTATAAGTACAACATATTTTTTGGACGGACACTATAATTTACAGTTTTTTACCATGTTCAATCTGAATTTTCTTTAAAATAAAAAACATCTATTGTAGTGCCAGGAAAAGTGAGTCGGAGGCGGTGTATTAAGAACAGAGTTCCAATCTTTATTAGCCATTAATAACAGAGAGGTTATCACATGAACTGCTCTGCTTGACGAGCTAGCAGGAATGGAAGCTAATGCTACAGGTGTTCCCACTAAAGGGTCCGTGTGGCAACACAATACGAGAGGTGAATTATGTCCAATAACGTGTCACCACACAGGTTTATCATTACTTTGAGAAAAAATATTATTATTTAACCCTTTTAGAAGGGAAGATATGGTCATTTGTTCTGGGAATGTCCTTTTCGAGCCTGAAACCTGAAAAACAGGCTCGGGGCTTAAGAGGTTTTAAGGAAGCTTTCAGCCCTATGTGATGGTGTTACTTCAGGCTGCTTAAGGTACATGTAAACCAAAGGAGTCTAAGGGCCGGAAAGGACAGAGCAGCAAAAGCCCATAACCTTTTTTCTTCTTTTTGCAAGGCACTTGGATTATTTTTATTTGTATTGGATTGTTCAGCTTCTTTAAGAAGAGGGCATCTTGAGTTGGACATTGCTGGAGAACCAGCGGCGCCGGATTCATTTCACAAGTGGGGGGGCCAAAACTTGCCAACCCTCCCAATTTCATTGCCCTCTCCCGTTTTCCTCCCGGGGTCATATGTATCCCGCATTTCTCCCGATTTCTGACTAAATCTGATTTGTGAGTCACGACCTGTTTCATTCTAACATAACGCTCCAAATAATAGTTAATGTTTCCACCCGGACTTCAATACAGCTACACCATTGTTTGGTTTCCATGGTAACGCGTCTCTTTAGTAGCGCGCACACCTGAAAGTCTGAGAGGGTGTTCAGCATAGGGAGGAAGATAGTCACAGAAAACAGAACAAGAATGGACAACTCTACCCTCTGCTGACTCCTTTCCTGTACATTAAACCATACAGGTCCAGCCCACACACATGACAGCGCAGTTGCTCAATACGCTCTTGTTTGACAAGCTGAATGTTGACTGGTGTTTGACTGAAGTAAGCGCACTTTCTTTGAACACTCTGTGAAAATGAGACTTTTCGTGGCTGTCCAGGAGACACTTTTTCCAGTTATTAACTCCGGTATTTACAAAGCAGTCATCTCCACATGTGGAGAAAGTTACAAGACGTTTGACAGAAGGCTCGTTTAGTGGTTTTGCAAAGAATCAACCACTCTCTGTTTTTGTACCATTCTGCGGAGGACAACTTGAGGCCAGTAGAGTAGGCCCACACAAACTGCAGAACACTGGTGCTTTGGGAACACTCAATGATTTAATTCCCATTTAAAATCAGGAGACTAAATACGTGTGTGTGTGTGTGTGTGTGTGTGTGTGTGTGTGTGTGTGTGTGTGTGTGTGTGTGTGTGTGTGTGTGTGTGTGTGTGTGTGTGTGTGTGTGTGTGTGTGTGTGTGTGTGTGTGTGTGTGTGATAATAATAATAATAAGAATCGACAACTCCACCCTCTGCTCACTCCTTTCCTGTAAGACACAGGTCCAGCCCACACATATGCTCCATGGTGCTAAAGGCACTGCCCTTGCAACTACAATAAGCATGTAAATGTTAATCTACAGCTCCGGCGATCCACTAGCACCGGAGTCTCCACCTGCAGATAACTATTGTAGCGTCACCTTGGATACGAGTCCAAACAACTCACAGACACACAGGCCAGGGCGCTGACACGGCGCCCTTTGAGCATCAGATCTGACGACGCTGATTGGCTGAAATTATGTTTCAGCGGCATAGTATGCAGATAGCAACAGTCAGCTTGTTGGCTGCTGCTGCTCTGGCTGAGGGCTCCTTTCTACCGCCCGGACGAGAGAGGGTAATGATACACGCTGCGGCCAGGCAGGAAACATGTGACTTATCAGTAACTTTAGACATCGTAAAACTATTTTAAACGAGATTTTATTGTAGATTATACATTTTACTGCTACCAACTATATAATATTTACCTTGTTCATTAAAAATAAAAAATAAAAAATATATTTTTTAAATATATATTTTTATTTATTTTTAATTTTTAATGACAATCAAACATGTGGGAAGAGGGTGGGCGGTGCCCCTAGCGCCCCTATGGGCTGGCCGCCACTGGTTGGAATGTACATGGATATATTTGAATGGTGTGACAATGTCCTCTTTGATTGGATCAAAATGTACATATTCTTCCTGTTATGTTTGCCTGCTTTATTTTACCTAATGCAATATATGAGCCTCTGTCGCTGCCTGTAGCAAATGAGATTGCCTTATCATCTCCTCAATTTGCAAAAATAACAAAATATACACAGCTAGATCAGATCGCGTTTTTTTTAGATGCGACTTTAGAGTAGAGGGGAATTATTGAAACGGGATGTACAGTGTTCCGCGGCATCCACCGCTGCGGAAATGTGGGGCAGGGTTGTAAAGTGGGGGGGCCAATGGCCCCTTGGCCCCCTGCTTCTGACGCCCCTGCTGAGAACCTTAAAAAGAATATATTTTGTGTTTGTGCTTTTGTTGGAGGGCTTTTGTTGGAGGGCGTTTTTTTTGTTATAACTTTGAGAATCCAGTCAAAGTTTGTCTAGAATTTTAGTTTGGTTGGGAAATGTAATATTTAGAGGACACACTTTCATTATCAGCTCCTCTCTTTGTCTGGTTTAAGAGTGGTAACTAGGCTTGAAATATAAGCTGATTGTTATAATGTAACAATTGTACATATAATGTAACAATGACCTTGAAATGTTAAGAGGAGGGGCATTTATGACCCATCTCTAGGCGGTTGACCAATCACAACAGAGCCGGCCAGCTAACCAATCAGAGCCGACTGGGCTCTGGTTTCAGACAGAGGGTGAAAAGAGGTGCTGCAGCACAGCAGTATGAGAAGAATAAAGAGCTTTTTCAGCATTAAAGCCTGGAGACATGTCCCAGGAGAGACACTAAATACTGATATGAACCTGAGCATTAGATATCTTATTTAGCAACAAAAGAACACATGTTCACACAGAAGTGAATGACCTAGCCAATCTGGACAATCTGAGGACAGGGATTTCTCAAAAAGTTCTTGTACTAACTGTTTCCAGCTCATTTAACTGAACTCTGTTTTTTTTTTTTTTAACTCATTAAACAAAGATCCAGAGGTACAACTTCCTGGAACAAGTGCCTCCATTGTCTCATTGTTAAAGGACTTAGCTGGATGGATCCATCTTTGAACAATGAAGGGCCAATTGAATCCGACTCATCTCTCTCCCTACCCTTTATTTCCTTTAGCCCCATCCGTCCACTTGGAGCACTGTCTGTTCAGAGTTTCAAAAGGGTGTGTTAAAAATACATCCAGAAATGACTTGATGACTGGCTGACTGGTTTGATGCATTCAACTGACGAAGAAGAGAGACGGACTACTTCATAATTAGTGACACAAAGTAAAGGTTTCACAACACAGTGTGTATCATATTACACTTTGGAGAACCGCATAACTCCACAACTGGGCCAATGCTCTCTTCCATGCCTTTGAAGCGAGTGCTTGCAAGATACCTAATTGCTAGTAGGGAAAGGGAAAGAGACAATGTGTTGCATTAGAGTGTACTACAAAAGAAAAATCTAATAGTTATAAGCTAATTATAAGTATGTCTTGTGTTGTTTGTAAGGCTTGACACATGTTGAGTGAGATTCGAAATAATAATCAACCAATTCACTTTCAACATAAAATGTCTATTTTTTAACCCCAAATAATAATCAGTACATTAAACAAACAACTCATGTCACAGACTGTGAAGCTGACCGTTGAGCGGCCCGACCAAGCAAGGAGGCAAAGGCAGAACGTCCAAAATACATTTACCAGAAAAACTTAAATCCAATAATACATAACTCACAAAACATCAATCACTTATGGGACTCCGAGAGCTTACGATTGTTTACATCATGTGGATTGACTGAGTGAATGTGGGGGGGGGGGGGGAGAAGTCTTTTTTGTCCTTTGTCACTCAGAGTGTAGTTCAGGGGATAGGGATGTGTGAAAGTAAAGATGTAAAGTTCTGTTTTTCCAGTCCAGAGTGTGGGGTGTGGGGTGCAAGAGGAGGGGACATGATATTGGTGTAGTGAGAATAACATATCTGAGGGTGACAGGCCAGAGTAGATCACTGGGTTGCAGGTTTTAACTGGGAAGGGGAAAGTTAAATGTTTCCCCAACAGCTCCTGGGTTCAGTAGCAAAAACTCCCAAGAATAGCCTGATTTATCTGATGAAGTCCTCAAGAATCCACTTTCCTCCTTCCTTCCTCTTGGTTCTTTCTCCTCTCTTTCTTCTTCTTCTCTTTAATGGCGAATCGATTCCACTTGGAGCATATATCGCCACCTACTGTTGAGTTATTAAATGTTCATATTAAATCCTTGTCCTCAGACCAGTGCTTTTGAGGAACTTGAAGATCAGCTTGTTGACTTCATTTACTTTCGTATATTGACTTGAAATCCATGTCCTTGAAGTTGAGTTGTTCCAGTGCAGTTTTCAGAATGAGTCTTTGTCTGTTATAATCTGGGCAGCTAAAGAATACATGATGTATTGTCTTTGGCATCACAATTGCCAGTTGGATGTTTTCCAATCAGATGCAGTGATGAGTTTAATCCAGAGTGTCCCAATGTTATCCTGCTGTTAATGCTCTGTTCTCTTCTACTACTCCCCCGAGTGCTTCCCGTTCCCACTTCCCTTTGTATCTGCTATAAATGTCTTCCTTTACGGTTACTGTCCCATAGTTTTTGCCATTGTTGCTTGATAACAACTTTTGTAACAGGTTTGACTTCTGCTCTACTGATGGGTTCCATAATATCAATCTGGTTTGCTTTCAAACCACATGTTGCCGGTTGATCCACTGCTTCATTCCCTCTAATACCCACATGCACTGGAACCCACACAAACTGAACAACAATTCCCAGATGAACTAACCTAAACATGATGTGTAAAATGTCATGTCAAATATCCTGACGACATTCTGAAGAGAAGTTATTTATACTCTCCAGAGCTGCGCTGGAGTCAGAGCAAATGACCACTCGCATTTGCTACGATGACCTCGTAAGAACTCAGATGCTCGATTCCGTTTGCTTGGTAATATTCTTTATTGTAAATAAACCAAGCTATCCAATAATGACTACTAGGATCTACTAAGATTCTACATCGAATCACTAGGTTCTACTAGGTCTTGTAACATGGTTCTCTGGTACACAGGCATGGAGATAACGACAAGACAAAACGAACCAACACCAGACAAAGGGAGAGAAGGACTAAATATACACATTAGGTAATGGGGCACAGGTGGACACAATCAGGGGCGGGAACAACAATCAGTCTAGCAGGTGCCACACGGACAGGAAGTGCCGACACCTGGAGAGAGAGAGTAGAGTAATTAACATCATAAGACAGATAGACAAACACTAAAAACACAACAGCTAACAGGATACTAGCGCTAAACCCTGACAGCATTGGCTGCACTTCCTCTACCCACTGATGTGCTAGAGAGATAGCCATCATCTCTACTGTGTACACTGCCATGTGATCCCTCGCTCGCTTTCCCACTTTGACCTTTAATTCAGGAACACGACATGCACAACTAGTGAGACCATTTTCTGGACTTTTGGATCCATCAGTAAATATGTGTACAAAGGGCCCGTGTTGTTCATGGAGAACAGTGTTCACGTAAAGCTGCACATTGATTTTACTCTTCATTGAATGTAACCGTTTCAATAAGGATGAGGTAGCAACCATGGTGGAACAGCTGATAACAACACCGTCGGACTAATATTCCATTCTTTAACTTTGAATTCCTTACATATTTCCGAAACACAACATTTTTTAATGTTGTTACCTTCCCAACTTGTTTGTACAGTTTGTTTCGTAGGGTGAGTATCTTCATGGCCCTGAAGATTTGCCCAGTAATGAACAATTAACCGTTTTCTCCTCAAATCAATTGGTATTTCTCCGACCTCTACCTGAAGTGCCGACACTGGTCTGACTGCCCCCCCCCCCCCCCCACAGCATATCCTTAGTGCTTGTGCCTGGACTCTATCTAATTGTTGAAGAGAAGAGTATGCAGCTGAACCATATTCGTCCGTATTCTATGACTGATCTAACTAAGGCTCTGTATTAGCAGCTTTATCAGCCCCCACTTAGTGCCTGCCAAGCACCTCATAACATTGAAAACCCTTTTACATGTATCTACTACTTTATCAATGTGAGTACTCCATGTGACTCTCTCGTCCAACCATATTCCCAGAAACTTAAATGTCTTCACTTTCTTTAGTTCTTGTCCATAACGTTTTAACCTAACCTCCTCACCTATCCTTTTCCTCGTAACAAATAAAGTTTCAGTTTTTTCCACCGACAATCTAAACCCCCCCGTCCGAGACCAGCTTTCAATTTCCGTAATGGCTTCCTGAATCTTACCTCCAATATATTTTACATTTCTGCCCCTTTTCCAAATAGCTCCATCTGCAAAAAGTGACCAAACCAATATCAGACCCTACTTGAGTATATATATATCATTTATCATGATAGAAAACAAAAGAGGACTAATTACACTCCCCTGCGGGGTTCCATTCTCAACTTCATGCCTTCGAGAATATGAATTGCCAACTCGGACTCTGATGGCACGGCCAAACAAAAAATCCATAATCCAATTATATGCGTTACCTCCTGGCCCCATAATGTCCATTTTTATTAATAATCCTTCCTTCCACATCACATCGTAAGCTTTTTCCACATCAAAGAATACAGCTACAACACACTCCTTATTCGCGTGGGCTTTCCTGACTTCAGACTCCAGGCACAGCAGTGGATCGAAAGTTCTCCGCCCTCTTCTAAACCCACTCTGATAAGGAGTCATTAGTTCATTTTTCAACGTAGTATGTCAGCCTTTCTGTTATCATTCTTTCCATAACTTTACACAAGTGCGATGTCAGAGCTATCGGTCTATAGCTGCCTGCACTGGTTGGTCTATAACTGCCTGCACTGGTTGGTCTATAGCTGCCTGCACTGGTTGGTCTATAACTGGTTGGTCTATAACTGCCTGCACCGGTTGGTCTATAACTGGTTGGTCTATAACTGGTTGGTCTATAACTGCCTGCACTGGTTGGTCTATAACTGCCTGCACTGGTTGGTCTATAACTGCATGCACTGGTTGGTCTATAACTGCATGCACTGGTTGGTCTATAACTGGTTGGTCTATAACTGCCTGCACTGGTTGGTCTATAACTGCCTGCACTGGTTGGTCTATAACTGCCTGCACTGGTTGGTCTATAACTGCCTGCACTGGTTGGTCTATAACTGCATGCACTGGTTGGTCTATAGCTGCCTGCACTGGTTGGTCTATAACTGCCTGCACTGGTTGGTCTATAACTGCCTGCACTGGTTGGTCTATAACTGCATGCACTGGTTGGTCTATAGCTGCCTGCACTGGTTGGTCTATAACTGGTTGGTCTATAACTGCCTGCACCGGTTGGTCTATAACTGGTTGGTCTATAACTGGTTGGTCTATAACTGCCTGCACTGGTTGGTCTAGAACTGCCTGCACTGGTTGGTCTATAACTGCCTGCACTGGTTGGTCTATAACTGCCTGCACTGGTTGGTCTATAGCTGCCTGCACTGGTTGGTCTATAACTGCCTGCACTGGTTGGTCTATAGCTGCCTGCACTGGTTGGTCTATAACTGCCTGCACTGGTTGGTCTATAACTGCCTGCACTGGTTGGTCTATAACTGCCTGCACTGGTTGGTCTATAACTGCCCGCACTGGTTGGTCTAGAACTGCCTGCACTGGTTGGTCTAGAACTGCCTGGACTGGTTGGTCTATAGCTGCCTGCACTGGTTGGTCTATAACTGGTTGGTCTATAACTGGTTGGTCTATAACTGCCTGCACTGGTTGGTCTAGAACTGCCTGCACTGGTTGGTCTATAGCTGCCTGCACCGGTTGGTCTATAACTGGTTGGTCTATAACTGCCTGCACTGGTTGGTCTAGAACTGCCTGCACTGGTTGGTCTATAACTGCCTGCACTGGTTGGTCTATAGCTGCCTGCACTGGTTGGTCTATAACTGGTTGGTCTATAACTGGTTGGTCTATAACTGCCTGCACTGGTTGGTCTAGAACTGCCTGCACTGGTTGGTCTATAGCTGCCTGCACCGGTTGGTCTATAACTGGTTGGTCTATAACTGCCTGCACTGGTTGGTCTAGAACTGCCTGCACTGGTTGGTCTAGAACTGCCTGGACTGGTTGGTCTATAACTGCCTGGACTGGTTGGTCTATAACTGCCTGCACTGGTTGGTCTATAGCTGCCTGCACTGGTTGGTCTATAACTGCCCGCACTGGTTGGTCTAGAACTGCCTGCACTGGTTGGTCTATAACTGCCTGGACTGGTTGGTCTATAACTGCCTGCACTGGTTGGTCTAGAACTGCCTGCACTGGTTGGTCTAGAACTGCCTGCACTGGTTGGTCTATAACTGCCTGCACTGGTTGGTCTAGAACTGCCTGCACTGGTTGGTCTATAACTGCCTGGACTGGTTGGTCTATAACTGCCTGCACTGGTTGGTCTATAACTGCCCGCACTGGTTGGTCTAGAACTGCCTGCACTGGTTGGTCTATAACTGCCTGGACTGGTTGGTCTATAACTGCCTGCACTGGTTGGTCTAGAACTGCCTGCACTGGTTGGTCTATAACTGCCTGCACTGGTTGGTCTATAGCTGCCTGCACTGGTTGGTCTATAACTGCCTGCACTGGTTGGTCTATAACTGCCTGCACTGGTTGGTCTATAACTGCCTGCACTGGTTGGTCTATAACTGCCCGCACTGGTTGGTCTAGAACTGCCTGCACTGGTTGGTCTATAACTGCCTGGACTGGTTGGTCTATAACTGCCTGCACTGGTTGGTCTATAACTGCCCGCACTGGTTGGTCTAGAACTGCCTGCACTGGTTGGTCTATAACTGCCTGGACTGGTTGGTCTATAACTGCCTGGACTGGTTGGTCTATAACTGCCTGCACTGGTTGGTCTATAACTGCCTGCACTGGTTGGTCTATAACTGCCCGCACTGGTTGGTCTAGAACTGCCTGCACTGGTTGGTCTATAGCTGCCTGCACTGGTTGGTCTATAGCTGCCTGCACTGGTTGGTCTATAACTGCCTGCACTGGTTGGTCTATAGCTGCCTGGACTGGTTGGTCTATAACTGCCTGCACTGGTTGGTCTATAACTGCCTGCACTGGTTGGTCTATAACTGCCCGCACTGGTTGGTCTAGAACTGCCTGCACTGGTTGGTCTATAACTGCCTGGACTGGTTGGTCTATAACTGCCTGCACTGGTTGGTCTATAACTGCCTGCACTGGTTGGTCTATAACTGCCTGGACTGGTTGGTCTATAACTGCCTGTCTTTCTTCATATACACCAGGATGTCCATCTAACACTTCCTGCCTCCTGATCTCACCTTCTTCTGTCAAATGTTCCCAAGAATGAACTTAGCTAGAATGTCTGCCTTCTCCATCCATAGCACCAGTGGCAGGTTACTCTGCTGTCTTATTCCCCTCATCTCCTTAACCATTCCCCATACTTTATCTAATGGCGTAGTTCTCCCAATACTTGAACAGAATCCTCTCCAACAATCCCTTTTTGCTCTTTTAACAATGTGCCTTACCTGAGCCTTTTTATATTCTAATACATTGTGTAATGAATGTGTTTTTCTTAGCTTTCTAAGCAGCCTGATTTAGTTTCGGATTGCATCATTACATTCTTTGTTCCACCACGGTACCATCTTAACACTTTTGCCAAGTTTACCAGTTTATTCCCAATAGTTTGATTAGCGCTTTTAAATTATATTTGAAGTAAATTGCTCATTTATTTCATCAATACTCCCTGCCATATCAATCTGATCAAATTCATTATCACACAATTTAGCAAACACCTCCCAATTTGCTCTAGAAAAGGTCCATCTCATGATACCGTCTAGCTCAACCACATGACTTATATCAAACTTGATTATAATCGGAAGATGATCACTCCCAAACTGTTTTTTGCCAATACTTCCCAACTGCTACCCGAAGCTAATTCACTCGTTACAAGACTCTGCAGACTCTGTTCCATCTCTAAAATTGAGTCTTGCCCATTATTTAAACAAACTAATTCCTTTGCCTCCATGAAGTCCTCCACCACCTGTCCGTTGTAATCTGTTGATCTCCCTCCCCACATCGTATTATGTGCATTTAAATCACCATATTATTTCATTTCCTTGGCAAAGACTGTCTAATTCCTCTATTTTGACTTTATTACATGGATTAGAAAAATTCAGGACACTAATTTTCCTTTTATTAATCCAAACGTCTACACCCACTATTTCTACATCATGACTGTTCTTAAATGTTAGCCTACTATAAGACATGACTTCTCTGATAAAGATGGCACATCCCCCTCCCTGGCCATCATTTCTATCTTGTCTTATAGCACTATATCCCTCAATTATGAAGTCCAAGTGAGTCTTCAGCCATGTTTCCTCAATACAAATAACGTCTGGTTTTTCTTCTAACTGATATAGGTCTTGAATTCTTGTCCATTTGCAAGAAGGCTTCTAGCATTCCACTGCAGAATGAGAAACGCCATTCATCGACTCACTAATCTGTGAATCATCATTATTGGAGGCTAGCATATCATGCATCATTTCAACGCTTATATCCTTTATCCCCAAAAATGCACCTGCTGTTCCACTGTTGATTTCAGTCTTGACCTACTACAATCAATGCATCCTCTCCTATCACACACCGATGTGAACACTTTGTGGAGCTTTCCTTTGCCTGTGGGAGTTTGGGGAAATCTTTTGAAGAGAAAATACTTGCTGCTACTTGATTTCCTGGCTATGTTTAGTGAAACCTTTTCTGTTGCTTCAGCCTATGAGACTTTGTATCTCTGCACCTCCTTGGCCTTTGTCTGCACTTCGCAGCCCTGACACGCAGCACTACGTTCCCCACCACAGTTACAACATGTCACCTTAGCACCTGCAGCACAACTACCATATTCATGTTCGCCCGCACATGTTGGACACCTGGGCTTAGCTGCTTTGCACTTGTCTGCCACATGCCCAAACCTACAGCGCAGAGGTTTGGGGATGAATTCTCTGACTGGAAAGATCATGCAACCGATCATTATCTTCTGCTGAATTGTTTCTTCAAACTGAAGAGGAACAGACAAACTGTCCACTAGCTTACCCTGATGTAGCAGGGAGACGCTTAACTACGGACACTTTCCCCCTTTCATTTCTTTCTTGAGTTCTTCCATGCTGATTTCTACGGGAGCTCCACTGATAACTCAAGTCTTTTCCCATTTGCTCCGGGAACATGGCATTTAATTCGAACTTCATTCAAGGTCTTCATTTTCAGTAACTTTTCCTGCTGTTTTTTGCATTTATCATTTCTACCAACATCCGTCCTTTGCTCAGAAATCTTGCTTTCTTTATCAATCAATCAATGTTTATTTATATAGCCCAATATCACAAATGTTACATTTGTCTCAGTGGTCTTCACAGTGTGTACAGAATATCAGTATGACAATATGACACCCTCTGTCCTTAGACCCTCTGTCCTTAGACCCTCTGTCCTCAGACCCTCTGTCCTTAGACCCTCTGTCCTTAGACCCTCACATCGTACAAGGAAAAACTTCAGAAGAAAACCCACAGTTTAAAGGGAAAAATGGGAGAAACCTCAGGGAGAGCAACAGAGGAGGGATCCCTCTCCCAGGACGGACAGACGTGCAATAGATGCCGTGTGTAAATTGAAAAGATAATACATTTGCAACATAGGTAGTCCAAATGTTTGGAAATGCATGTGTGTATAATAGGAAGATGAATCCACGAGGATCTCCATCCAGGACCGATGATCCAGGACCACAGCCACGACTCGTGATCCAGGACACAGGACCGCAGGATCATCCATGACTCCGGATCCCAGCGTATATAGACACCAAAAAGAAAGACATGTGGGGAAGCTGGGTTAATCGGAACATGAGAGTACACAGGTATAGATAGAGAGAAGGAAGAAGGAAGATGTCCCCCGACAAACTAAGCCTATATCAGAAAAACTAGGGGCTGAATCTAATCAGCCCTAACTATAAGCTTTATCAAAAAGGAAGGTCTTAAGCGCACTCTTAAAAACGGATAGGGTGTCTGCCGCCCGAACACAAACTGGAAGCTGATTCCACAAATGTGGAGCTTGATAAGAAAAGGCTCTGACTCCCATTGTACTTTTAGAGATTCTAGGAACAACCAACAACCCTGCATTCTTGGAACGCAATGCCCTAGTAGGCCAGTAGGGTATAATGAGTTCTTTAAGGTAAGATGGCGCCTGCCCATTAAGGGCTTTGTAGGCGAGAAGAAGCATTTTAAATTCTATCCTGTGTTCTATAGGGAGCCAGTGTAAGGCAGCCAGAACAGGAGTAATGTGGTCCCTTTTCCTAACTCTGGTTAGTACACGAGCCGCAGCATTTTGAATCAGCTGAAGCGACTTGACTGACTTCTTGGTACTCCCTGATAATAAAGAGTTACAATAATCCAGCCTCGAAGTAACAAATGCATGGACTAGTTTCTCTGCATCGTTTTGAGGCAAGATATGCCTGATTTTTGCAATGTTACGTAGATGGAAGTAGGCGGTCCTTGAAATTGATTTTATGTGGGCGTTAAAGGATAATCAAATATAACACCAAGATTCCTTACACTCTCACTGGAGGCCAAATTAATGCCATCCAAAGTTAGTATATCTTTAGATAATTTGTTTCGTAGATTCTTTGGGCCAAGTACAATAACTTCAGTTTTGGTCGTGTTTAACATCAAAACGTTTAAGGTCATCCACGTTTTTAAGTCCTTAAGGCAGTCTTGAATTTTATTTAGATGATTAATTTCATCAGGCTTGATTGATAAATATAGTTGAGTATCATCCGCATAACAATGAAAGTTTACAGAATGATTCCTTATAATATTGCCTAACGGAAGCATATATAATGTGAACAAAATAGGTCCGAGCACTGAGCCCTGTGGCACTCCATGGCTAACTTTTGTTTGCGTGGAAGATTCATCGTTAACACGTACAAACTGAGAGCGTTCAGATAGATAGGACCTAAACCAGCCTAAAGCAGTTCCCTGTATGCCAACTAAGTGCTCTAGTCTTTGCAATAGGATATCATGGTCGATAGTATCAAATGCAGCACTGAGATCGAGCAAAACAAGTCCCTTGTCTGAGGCTCTTAGAATGTCATTTGTGACTTTAACCAGAGCTGTCTCTGTGCTATGATGTGTTCTAAAGCCAGACTGAAAATCTTCAAATAAGTTTTTTAAGTAATCACACAACTGTTTTGCGACCGCTTTCTCAAGAATCTTTGAGAGGAACGGAAGATTAGAAATGGGTCTATAGTTGGCTAAAACCTCTGGATCGAGGTTGTGCTTTTTAAGAAGCGGTGTTATCACTGCTCCTTTGAATGATTGTGGAACATAGCCTGATAATAAAGACATTCATAATATTTAATAAAAGTGCTAATTAATGGAAAACTTCCTTCAACAGCTTAGTTGGAATTGGGTCTAACATGCACGTTGATGGTTTAGAAGAGAGAATCATTGAATGTAATTGTTCAAGGTTTATGGCAGAAAAGCATTCTAGTTTACTCTCTAGTGTAATATTAGAACTTACGTTTCCGGGAGCTGTTGATAACACTATACTCGTCAAAGGCAAGAGGTCATTAATTGTGTTTCTAAGAGTAACAATTTTATCGTTAAAAAAGCACATAAAATCATTACTACTGAGTGCTATGGGAATAGAAGGCTCAATGGAGCTGTGGCTCTCTGTCAGCCTGGCTACAGTGCTGAAAAGACATCTTGCATTATTCTTATTCTCATCTATTAATGAAGAGTAGTAGGCTGCTCTCGCTTTACGCAGTGCTTTCTTATATTCATTGAGAGTAATATGCCAAATTAAACGAGATTCTTCAAGTTTAGTGGAACGCCATAACCTTTCAAGTTGTCTAGATTTTTGCTTTATTTTTGCGGGTTTCGGCATTATGCCATGGAGCTAATCTATGTTGTTTTATTTTCTTCTTTTTCAAAGGAGCAACAGAGTCTAATTTTATTCGCAGCGCATCTATAGCACTATCAACAACATGATCAATTTGGGGTGGTGTACATTTTGTATAAGTTTCCTCCCCTACATGCAGACATGCTATCGAGTTAAGTATTGGTGGAATCTCTTCCTTAAATGTGGCTATAGCACTAACAGATAGGTTTCTGCTGCAGGAGCTTTTGACTAATGCTTTGTAGTCTCGTAATAATACTTCAAAAGTTACTAAGAAATGGTCGGATAAAGCAGGATTATGCGGTTCGACTAATAGTTGCTCAATTTCAATACCATAAGTCAGAACAAGGTCGAGAGTGTGATTATAGCAGTGGGTTGGTTTATTTACACTCTGACAGAACCCAACAGAATCTAATATAGAGTTAAATGCAACAGTAAGGCTATTTTTATCATCGTCAACATGAATATTAAAGTCACCTACGATAATTACTTTGTCTGTTTTAAGAACCAAAGTTGATAAAAACTCAGAGAATTCTGATAAGAATTCTGAATAAGGACATGGTGCACGATACACTGTAACAAATAAGATTGGCTGAAAAGTTTTACAGGTCGGATGCGTAAGACTAAGAACGAGGCTTTCAAAGGAGGTATAATTTAATTTTGGTTTAGTATTGATAAGTAAACTTGAGTCAAAGATTGCTGCAACTCCACCTCCTCGGCCCGTGCCTCGGGCAATATGAATATTGATATGGCTGGGTGGAGTGGCCTCATTTATGCTGACATATTCTTCATGTCTCAACCAAGTTTCAGTGAGACAGCATATATCAATATTATAATCTGATATTAAATCATTTACCAATATTGCTTTAGATGCTAGAGATCTTATGTTTAAGAGACCACATTTAATCTTCCTGTTTTGTTGCACTGTAGTAGTTGTTACATTTACTTTTATTAGGTTATTATTAGGGCTGTCAAACGATTAACATTTTTAATCAGATTAATCACAGCTTAAAAATTAATTAATCAGATTAATCACCATTCAAACTATGTCCAAAATATGCCATTTATTTATGTATATTGTTGTGGGAATGGAAAGATAAATGAAAGCAGGCGGATATATCCATTTAACATACAGTATGTATGTTTATTATAAAAAATGTTCTGCATGTCAAAATGAAAGACAACCCACACACCTATCAATCATCAAACCGTGGGGTCTTAATTCATTACGTGTTGATTTCTATCAACGGGGGAGTACTTCAGGAAAGTCGACAGGGGGGGGGGGGCTAGTGGAGTACTTCGTGACCACAGAGTGTGAACGTTGTGATCAGCTGTTTTAGCGCAGTTCTCCAGTGATGGGGGGAGTCTCCCTCCGCAGCCGGTTGGCGTAGTTTTGGCACAGTTCCGTTGTACAGACCGACGTTAACAGCAGCCCTGTCTGTGCACACGGAGACCGACTCTGTCGTCCGGTGATCTAACCGCCTTCTGGAAAAGCTTCACAAGTACGTCGGTACGCAAATGCACTTTGTGACACAAGTGACGGTACGCATTTCCGATTACGCACATAACCTGCGTACCAGTTATGTGCACCCCTGTACCAGAGCCATATTATTACTATTATATGGCTCTGCCCTGTACTACAGCCAGCGTATTCTCCGTAGGGACTTCCTGCAACAACACCACGCCGTTATCAAAGATGTTCTATTGAGAAGACGATCACTACGTGACAAAAGTTTTCAAAACCGTGGCGACTGAAATCAATCTTACTAACTGCTGTCTGTGCAATTTACTCCGCGCGAGTTGGCAGACTTTATTTTGCTTACTTTAACATCATTTGTCATGATGGGGCTAAGCCATTTCTTGGTATGGGTGTAGCCTACCCCAGTCATACCCTGGCGCTGCCACTGGTGGCACGTATGGGGCGGGCCATTCTGCACATGCGTTAAATGCGTTTAATATTTTAACGCAATTAATTCAAAAAATTAATTACCGCCGTTTACGCGATAATTTTGACAGCACTAGTCATTATGTATGACACCTCTATTAGGTTTTATCTTAAATCGTTTTATCAATCCAATTTATTTGTGAATCGCTTGAGTCAGGGCCACTGGATGTAGCTCAGCTGCGGATTGCTCACAGAACTCCACAATCACTTTCCACTCTTCATTCTCAATCCTTTGCTTTACCCTTTTCATTTCATTCTGCGAATCAGATTCACTGAGACTGTGACTTGACATGTCTATCTTCTTTCTTACTTCATTCCATCCTCCTTCTCCTTCAGATGCACTTTCCATCTCCTCCTCTCCAGGACTCAAAGACGCCATTCCACCAGCTGCTCTCAATCTCGCACTCACGTCAACGTTCACTCCAATCTCCGTCTCGTCAACCCGCCTTCTCCTCTCTTTGAAAGACTGTCCTCCTTTTAACAGCACACAGGTGCCAATCATGTCCTTGATTGGTTTCCTCCTGCTTTCCTTTCTGTGCAACACATGCAGAAAGCAGCCTGGGCTCTGTGCCTGCTCTAACTTATAACAGAAAGAGGTTCTGTGACGGACACAAGACAGACACATCATCACAAATGACTTGTTTGCTGCAAAGGCCCTTTAGCAAAAACATGTTGCTTTGTATGCTGCCAAAATGTAGAATCCTGGTTTACAAAGTTAAGATTGGATCAAATCCATTAGCCAAATCCAAAGCGCGTCTTCCAAAGTTAAAAGCCTTGGAGAAACACGATAGTCAAGTCTCGATGTTTTGCCAGCAGCACTAACCCCACCTGAGGATTTCATTGTGAAGGTAACCACTTAGCTCTGTGAATGTTATCATTGTAGACCAATGCAAGTATTAAAAAGAGCTTGGGGGGGTATGGAAAAGCAGTGCAGGTAACATAAGAAGCAGACAGTGACAGATCCCGCAGTGGCTGCGAGGGAGAGCGGTTGATGTATCCTTGGGCACTTAACCCCGAGTTGCCTCCAAAGGTAAGCCAACGGTGTGTGAATGTGTTCTTTGAAGGCTAGCTTCCTTGAGCAAATGGCACTGCTCTGTATGACGGGTAAATGATGAGTTGTAGTATGAAGAGCGCCGCTGCCGAGGTGCCCTTTAGCAAGGCACCTAACCTCGAAACTGCTCCCTTGGCGTCGGGTACCTGGCAGCCTCTCTGCTCTGCCACCTCTCCTATCTGCATGTGGTTGTGTGTGTGCATGTGTGTAATGGATTCATAAAGTGTATCTTCTTCGTTAAACACTGGATGGCACACCGTATACGTACAATCTAATTACTATAATGCCATGGTGGGACCTTTCTCTTCCTGACCTGGCTGGCCCTTCACAATTCCTCCCTGGCAGTGAGCGACGGGTCGGGACTGGCTCTATGTTGGCGAGGAAAGGTTCAGGATGAGGACAACGCCCCTCGACTAATCCGTCTCGCCCCCCCGTTCTGTTGACTGTTCAGGCTGTCTCTGAACTTTTCAAACGTAGGTCTCCTCTTGCTTGTCACCTCCCGCGTCTTTCCTTTTAGCTTCTCCTCTCCACCTCCTCCTGAAACCCGCCCATCAAACAAGCTAACGTTGACGTGCAGCGCCCTCTTCTTCTTCTCTCTTTCTCCAGCAGCTGCGGTTGAAGAGTCTCTGAGCCGTGTCTCTGCGGCAGAGGTGAATGCCTGGATTGTGTGGCCTAACATTGGCATTCCCCTCACTCGTACTGCCTCTCTCCTCCTCTGTTCCCTCGACGTCTCTCTCCCCCTTCTCTCTAGGTTCAGCAGCTGTACCTTGTCAGTGCCAGCCACCGCCATCACTCCTCAGTGTCCCTTTATCTGTCCTCACTCATCCTCCCCGCTCCATTTCACACACACTCCTCTTTCTCACTCGTTCCACCCTCCAATTGTTTCATCCCGTTGTTCCTAACCCTCCACTTTTTTCCTCTGTCTTACCTTGGCAGCGTTCAGCAGTATCTCTACCCACAGAGACTCGTCTGCTGAGGAGAGAAAAGATGGAAAGAGAGGGGAGAATTGAGAAGACAGAGTAAGATTCATCTCTTTGGCTTGATATCAGCCCAGCTAATTGGTTTATACTGCAACCTTCGTTCGTGTGTGTGTGTGTGTGTGTGTGTGTGTGTGTGTGTGTGTGTGTGTGTGTGTGTGTGTGTGTGTGTGTGTGTGTGTGTGTGTGTGTGGTGTGTGTGTGTTGTGTGTGTGTGTGTGTGTGTGTGTGTGTGTGTGCGCATTAAGTTAAGGGGGACCTGTTCCAAGTGCGTCCCTTTGAGTGACATGTGCTCGTTATCGTCCTTTATTTGCAGCTAAAGTGTTGAATCCGCTCAATCGCCATTACTTGTCTCTTTTCCAGACCAGAGTGTCAGGCGAGTGCTCAGACGCTGAATGAAATGTGTAAAGTAAGTAAATCAGAGCACCAACAGTCTGTCAGGAGCCAAAACAAGGGTTAGGGTTAGGACTATGTAATGGTTTCTGTGAATATGACAAGTTTTTAAGTGAATGTTACATAAATGATGTATGTGACGGTATTTTTATAAACTTATCCTAACTATGTCTTCTTGACTAAGTGCCATTTCAGGTGAACTTACATTTCCGTTACAGATACGACCTTTTTTGAGGCAAACATCTGAATAACAGTCGGTTAAACTTTCAAATCCGGAAATGAATAAAAATGCCAGAATTGTCTTGTTTAAAATGTATAATGCTGTAATTCTGATTTTGGGAAAAATAGGTTTTAGCGCCACCTAGTGGATGCATTGAACCCAGTAACTCAAAAATCCCAAATGTTTTTGTTCCTTTGAAAAATGATAGGCTGCCGCAGATTTGTAAACGCTGCAAATGACCTGTATACCTCTCGCACCGATGACTGTTCACAACATGTATGGAAATGCCCCAAGTCATGATCCAAAAAGCCGGATTTGTAAACTGCCAATCGCTGCTTTTTAAAAATAAATCCACAATCATAACCCCTAACCATAAAGTCAGTTGAAATAACTCAACATTGACTTCCAGACTGCACACAAATAGCACGAGACATGACAAACATCCTTAAAGGTGGAAAGCTGTTTTGACGGCAGGTCAGAACGTCGTAGCTACACCACAATAGTTGATTTAAAAAATTGTTCATCAACACTGCCGTGTAGGACTGCATCATATCTGGAAATAAAATCGAGCCGTTTAGAGGGGAAATGTCTCTTTGGTCCGAAAGGGAGCAGGAGGAAGCAAACACAAAAATATACAAAAAATATACTGCATATTAAAGCAAACGATTGTAAAGGTAAAAGTATGAGCATAACAAATAACAAAGTGTAATGTAAACATTATTATGATTATTTAATATATAAAGACTATATATTATTGAATTACAAGATTAGATATACTTTAGTTGATCTAAAATATTGATGTGTTCAAATGCTCTTCAAAACACAACTGAAAGTGCATGAAACGTGTCTTTCTGTATTTGTGAATGAAGCGCCATCTCCTGGTTAAAACCTGAAATTGAAAATCTGGCAACTCCCTCTTGGAAAATAGTGGGAAGGCTTAACATTCCTCGATACTGGTCTTAGGCAGGTCGTAGGCAGGTAGCTGTAAGCTGGAGTCTGAAATGAGGTGCTACATCTGTAGTTAATTACAACTAAAGATCATTAAAACTCTTTACTTTTAAAAACATGAAACCGTTTTTCCTCTACTAATATAACAAGAAGATAGGACACTGGCGTTATACAGTTTAGTGACAAACATACTTCCACACCAATGCATGTGATCCGTGGTGAATGCGTGGCTTGTGAGTGTGTGCTTGTGTCAAAGGGGACCGAGCTAAAATATCTACAGAGACATTTAAGATGAAGGAACAAAAATCAGAATGGGAGTTAATTGAGGGAGAAGTAAAAGGCTGGAAGCGGCTAAATGCAATTTACAGGTTCAGACATGTGGGTGGAAACATGTGAGGGAGGCTGAAAATAGGAAGTGGTGGACCTAAATGCCCGGAGTTCACAGAAGAAGAAAAGAGAGAGAGAGAAAAGTGTGCTTTGATTTGAACAGGAGCTGTCAGTGTTGTGTTCATCGCTTAGCTGCAATCCCTGCAAGGCATCGGAACCTTACCGGGTGTAGTTGGTGTACTAGTCCCATCATCCCTTCATCTTTTGCATCTTCTCATTATATGGCATGTGATAAAGCAGAAACATGTCACAAAATAAGCTACAAAGGCTGCAGAAAAAGCAGCTGGCTCATATTGTGGGGCTGAGAGCCTAACTGTTTGCGACCCGACACCAAGTTGTTGTTTTTTACTTTCTAACTGCAGATGTTCCCGCACAACGTTTCGGTTTTTTGAGCTCTTCAAAAAGACAGCTTGTTAGAAAATGAGGAAACGAGTTGGATTTCCTGAGGTCTTTTTAAATACGATTTAGTATGTGCACATTCACAAAGAGCATCAGCAGATACTGAGTTGGGAAGAAGAAGATTACAAATCTAGTTAGTGCAGCATTGTTTACACAAATAGTTTTAAATCTACTAATGTACGAATATCCAAACTGACATCACAAAGTTGTCCAACTGAATTGTCCTTGAATATTTACAACCAACTAATGCTTGATTTCAGCCATGTTTTGTTCGTGTGTTTTTCTTTCTCCATTTCTATTGAGACTTTAAGCAACAATTGGTTGAAATGCCGTAACATATGGAATAGACGTTTATATTAATCAAAAACCTTCACTGAAACCTCACTATTCAGATCAACCATGAGGTCAACATTTTCAATAATCTTGTAAAAATATTTTAACATACTAGTGGGATTGGATCTGACTATTATAAACATTCACGATTCCCTGATGATGTATCCTGGGTTTTCCTATCGCCTCTAATGTTGAGTTCAGATTCATCCATGACCTTTGGGACCGACATTACCGTATTTCTTTTGGAGGAACTGTAAAAACTTCTGTTTTTCATAAAGGCACATTCTTCAGGTCAAATACTTTTGATCCGTCCATGGTCTTTTCAAAGAGACATTGGTGGTGAGATGCTCTAGATACGGACTGGACTGTATTCGCTTGCTTGCTCTTTTCAACTGCCTGATCGGATAGCATTGGATTTATTTTCTTCCGTTACGTTGTTCTTCATTGACTTCCTCCAATATTGCTTTATTTCTGTAAGTTGTTTTAATTTTAGCTTGCAAGGTACTGTGGGACAACAGTGATTTAAGACAAGCTTCCAGTCATGCTCCGGAGACAGGAAGATGACACAAAACTACATTTAATACGTTTTGATTAGGCCCACATCTCACAGATCGGAACCAGGCCGACTGGGCATATGGTGTGGCAGAGAGGATCCTAAGGCAAGCAAGATCCAATCTCAGAGTGTACAGACTTGAAAGATATATTTAACCCCAAATTGGGTTTAGGACCAAATACATCAGTAATGATGACATTCTTCCATTTGTATGCTTACAGGCTAAACTAATCATTGTGATAACATCATCTGCCATTACTCATTTGGGAGTTCACACAGCCACCCTAATCCACAAAAACCAGCTGTGCTAGGGTTTGCCCCAATGCCACTGGATGTTAAGGGGACAACAATGTCTCTGCTTCCTGTCCAACCAAATTGTGGCATTTTTTTAATAATGAAAAGGTAGTTGATGACTTAAAAGAACATGATGTGTTGACTTTTTAACTAACATTTAACTAACCAATCTGTTAAGAAAAAAGTTCAATCATTTATTTACATAACATATATGTCCTCTTATTATAATCAATCTGAAGCTTCTGTTTTAAGAGCTGCCAACAAAATAAATGAAACTTATGGAGAGCTGTGATGTAACCTGTTTTTTTCTTTGTTTGATTTGTTAGAAAATGTGGGCTTATTAACACGTAATACACATATATATTTAAGAAGTACAATATAAGACATGCACAAGTTTAATTGTATGGGCCATATGTGGGCACTTGGCCCCCGGGCCGTAGTTTGGAAAACCCTGACGTAGTATGAGCAGCAATGTACTATTGATGTGTGAAAGGGGTTTGATCGCACGACATTGTAAAAGGTCAAAGTCATTTAAAATAGTTTGAAATAAAAAAGCCTGAAAAATATTTAAAAGCATATTTATTCAAAATAAGTGTTATACTGTAACAACAACATCACCATTGATGTGTTAAGAGATTGTGGTAGCACTACACCTTAAAGACTTTTTCTATGCGTATATATCCTCTAGGCCGGCTCCGTAAATAAGTGATGCAGACTGTGAAATATTACTGGATCTATAACCTTTACATTGGAATTACATGACATACATTTTTCAAACACGTTGTCAGTGCTCTGTCTTTGTGGCCATGGGTCTTTATCAACATGGCAAATGTTGACAGCTGCCACTTATCATCAGCTGCCAACTGGGAGAAGAGTTTAAGGTTCAAAGTTGAGAAGCAGCTCATGGGCAGTTTGAACAGGGAGGGATAGTTAACTAAGTTGAGGTGTCCTTGTGCGAGGCTGGCGAACCGTTACTCCAGTTGTTCGTGCTTGCCATCTCCCAGTTGCGTTAGACTGGTTACAATGGGCAGCTCAAGGTAGATGGGAAATTGGAACTGGCTCTTCCATGGAGGAACAAAGGCTTAACACACTTAAACAATGTCCACATCAGAGGCGGCGCTAGGGGGTGGCTACTTGGGCTCAAGCCCCGGATGTTTTCTGAAAAGCCCCAGATGTTTCACTTTAAAAAAAAAAAAAAATATATATATATATATTTTTTTTTTTAAATGTCTCGGGAGTAATGTGCAGTACCGGAGTCCACCAGAGAGGCAGCCGCTGCGGGACATTAGCCTGCGTACTGCGTAGCCTTCCCTGCCCTGAAGAAGAAGTGATCCTTCCTAGTGCCTGACGAGTTTTAAGCTAATAGCCTATACAGTTATGGATATTAGAAAGTTATTTTCATCGAAGCAGGCGCCACAAGCTGCAGCAGCAGCAGTGTCAGCAGCTGACAACAATGTCATCACCAGCAGTGAAGAAATGGATGATGTTTCAGGTGTGTGAATCTAATGGTGATATCTGCACTCTGGCTGACTGAGTAAGAAGTGAAAAAGAGTGATGTACTGTAACGTTAATCTTATAGCTAGTAAACATGGAGTAACCAAGGCAAGGCAAGTTTATTTATATAGCACCTTTCAACACAAGGCAATTCAAGGTGCTTTACAAAAATGAAAGACATTCAGACAAAGGCATTTAAAAAAAACAGTAAAAGATAATAAAAGAAACATTAAAAGAAAAAATACATGAATAAAAAGTTACAGTGCAGTTTAAGATATGAATAGTTCACACAGAAGTTCCACTTTACTGATGAACACAACAGCTCAGTTTAAATTAAAAGCAGCGACAAAAAGATAAACCACACTAAGTCAATACCCTTATATGTTAGTATGTATACAGAACATGACTAAAAATTATTCTAAGATGTAACGTTAACCCTTCATACCTCAGTCTACTTTTAAGACACTAAAATAACGTATTCCAATTTTTATTTTGTTTTCGCGCGCGGAATTATACCGGCTCTCGTTTCAGTACACATAGCAACAGAACCATAGCAACGGAACTGACAGGCAACACTCTGAATCCGATTGGCTGTGACTGCATCCACTCAGAGTGCCCGATTCAGAAACGTGACTCTTACACTCTTTACGTCACAAACAAAGATGGTGGATGAGAATAGATCTATAAAACGATAAGCAATGCGCAGTGGATCGGAAGAGGACGGTGTGTCGGCGTTGTTCGATAGCGGTGCGGTATGCTAATGGAAACACACGCCAAAGATGCTAAATCACATCAGAAGGCATCACCCAGATTTTGCACAGACATGAGCCCGGCAAAAGACAACAGCAGTTCAACAGCTGATCCCCGCTGTTTTTAATAAACCAATAGACATGAAAGCCGAGAGACCAAAATAAATAACGGAAGCTTTTGGCATATTTTTTCAACGACTTTGCGCTCTTGAAACACTTTCTTATTATTTATGATGTAATATTTTCAAGACATTCTTTTTAGTTTTACAGCTTGATGAAACCTTTTTGTTTGACATCAGCCATTATAGATACTATGGCCATCTGAGTGTGTGTGGTACTGTTTGTGGTTTGTTTTTAACTGTTTAATACAGTTAATTATTCAAAATGTCAGAGTTCCTTATTTTTAAACTGAAACTTGCACTACTGTTCAAAAGTAAATAACAACACACCTGGAATTATGCATTTGGGACTTATTTTTGCTTTTTCTTGTTGTACCGAACCGTACCGAACCGTGACCCCCAAACCGAGGTACGAACCGAACCGTGACTTCTGTGAACCGTTACACCCCTAGTCCCCGGTGTTCCAGGGACCTCACCAAGTGTCAGAAAACACAACCCTCTCTCTTTTCCTCCATACCCAAATCTCTAAAAACGGGGCTGCAACGGATCTGATACAGACTAATCTTGAATTATTTTCTACGTCACAGAAGTGGTGCTCCGCTTATTGGTCAATTCTCCACCTATTAGGGGAATGTGGGGTTGGGCCACGGCCGGCCATTGCGCTGGAGACGCTGTAGTACATATGCCAGGCCTGTAAGTGGCGCTGTAGTCTGCCACACAAGCAGCGAAGAAGACTTCCCGCGCATGGTTGCCCTTCTGTTTATACTCTGCTCTGGCTCTTTTTCTCCCTCCCTGAGGCAAGCGTTTGCTCCCGCTGCTGTAATTCAATGCAATCCCTCCCTCGCTGTAATTCTCTCCGGTTAGTCCACCAGCAGATGACAAACACCCTCCTCTCCGGCTCTTCCAAGGAACGAGGGGACCGTGCGGCAGAGTTTCAGTTGGATTTTTATTTCGCCGGTCAACATGTCCGTTAAAGTTTAAATCTTCCGGACAAAATTAGAAAAGTGCCGGTCAAAGGTCTTCTTTGTTATTTATTGAGCTTTAAAACAAATGAATAACGACTATATAATAATATAAGAATAAAACACGGAGGACGGAGATCTCTTTTTCTCCCCGCTGCAGCCCAGCAGCTGATCTCAGAGTACGCGCCCCTCTCCTGCAGGGGGGCGTGGTGCAGCTCACAGAATCAGCCCCCTGCAAAAACAGCGCTGGAAAGAGCAAATAGAGCGAAATGAGGCATGGCTAAAATGCAGGATCTGTTTGGTATTTTGAAAGAAAAACTATTTATATACTTTATATAGGTATGGCCCTACAATATATTGTTCAAATATAGCATGATATGTCCCCTTTAAGGTATTATTAAGGTAGGGTTAATTTTGCTCTCAAAGTGCACCAAATTGATGCTTTTAACTTCAATATTTAAAAAAAATTCTTCCCGGGGGGAGCATGCCCCCGGACTCCCCTAGAGGAGGCAACGACCCCCCCTAAAGGATGTTTGGTCCACCCCCCACTTGTAAAAAAAATAGCACTTTACCCCTGCACCCCCCCCCCCAACAACTCCTGGGCTAAGCCCCGGATCTCCTACAATCCTAAATCCGCCTCTGGTCCACATGTTACAAGGTTTGTACAACACACAAAGAAAAGGCAATACATAGCAAAGGAAGCTGATGAAAGTGACTGAGCCCCAGCAAAGCTGTTTTAATGAAGCTGAAAAGCTCCACCAGCAGTACATTAATGCAAGAGAACAATGCAGCGTTCATCTGAAATCTGGCGAAGGATGTCAACCCACGTAGTTGATAAGCCTTCCTCTAAACAGTGTTCCAGGGAACGGTTTGAAATCGAAATCAGTGTTCCCAATGTAGCAGGAACACTGGGTTCGGGTAACTGTCCCACACTCTTGGCCCTGAACTCACCATGACCTAAAGTATGTCAACTCCTCCCCCAGAGCCAACCCCTAATTAACTCAGGGGTATTTAAGGCACCTGTGGCATCATGGCAGCCTTTGGTTCGGTTTCTGCCTGCCTGTTGCCACATGGCCACCTTAAAGGGGACCTATCAGGCAAAATGCACTTTTGTACGTCTTTTATACATGAATATGTGTCCCCGGTGTGTCAGGGAACTCACCAAGTGTCAGAAAACACAACCTTCTCTCTTTTCCTCCGTACCCAAATCTCTAAAAACGGGGCTGCAACGGATCTGACACAGACTGATTCAGACTTGAAATAAGTCAGAAACGAGGAGCTCCGCCTATATGGGCAACTCTCCACCTATTAGGAGGAGAGTGGCTATTGGCGTTCAAAAGTGCTGGAGACGCTGTAGTACATATGCCAGGCCTGCAGGTGGCGCTGTAGTCTGCCACAAAAGCAGCGAAGAAGACTTCTCAGATTCAGCCCCTGCAAAAACAGGGCTAGAAAAGAGCAAATTGCGATATGAGGCATGGCTAAAATGCATGATCTGTTTGGTATTTTGAAAAAACAACTTCGCAGACATGTTTTATATAGGTATGGCCCTACAATATATTATTCAAATATAGCATGATAGGTCCACTTTAAGGGTAGGTAAATTGTCAGATACTGGATGTCATGTTTGATCAGCCTACTGACAGCTTGTTTTCCTGGAGGGATGTGTGTTGTCCCCCCCTGGCCCTGCTTAGTACTTTTAGTGTTAATCATACTAAGTTTATAATTAACTAAGTTAAAATATTTAAATGTGTACTTAATCTAATGTACGATGTGTTTTTCCTACTAGGTGGTATCAGCTGCTGTTTTGCTACAGTTAGTTTTTTCGCTACAGTTTAGTTTTGCCGTCTTATATTTAGGATTTTAGTGTATTTATTACTGTTTGCTCGTTTGGACCAACTGGATAATTGTTTCTTCTGATTTATACTAGTTTGTTGTTTCTTTGCACCTTGTTGTGGAGTTGGAGCCAGCTAGTGGTGGAGGCTAGGCACACAGTCTGATTCCCTTCACGGCTTGTAGTGGTAGGAGCACTGGGACACAGTTTGTAGTGAGTTTTGATTTGCAGTGGTTTTGGTTTGCAGTGAGCACCTGTGGTGGGTAAGTGGGAGACAGCCCTGTTAGACTGCCTCCCCCTGGCTGGCATGTGCCCACCCCCCTTTTCCCCTCATTGAATTAGTAATGTTCTATATAAAAAGTGTTTTACCAAGAATAAACAAATAAATGTGATTGACATTTTGAAATAAACTGTTGAACCACGTCTCTGTCTTGTGTCAGTCACGAACTTGTAGAGCCTTCTTATTTCTGAGGTGTAAATTAAATTTCCTGGAGTGAAATTCCACAGGTGGCATTGTCAGGCATTTTGGCAGCTCTGCGACCACCCCCCCGCCACACCAAGAAAGCCTGATGTATGCAGCTTGTACACGCGCACGCGCACACGCACACACACACACACACACACACACACACCTTACCGACAACATACACATAATTGACGGTGTCATAACTCTCACCTGCCTCACATAACTCAGTGCAGTTGTGTTAGTGCAGAGGAATTCATGCCCTTCAGGGTGTGTGAGTGTGAGAGGGAGTGTGAAAGAAACGGAAAGAGATTAAGATGACACATTTCATGGCAGAAAAAAGCATTTGATTGCATGTGAGCTGACAGTCAAGGTACAAATGGTGCCACAGAGAAGGTGACTCATGGATGTGTGTGTCGACTACTATTACACACATTAACATCACACAATAACAAAGGTGCCTTTGAAGGAAATGTTTTGCACAACAAACCAGCATTTCAGCAGGATGAATGGTTGTGATCAAATCAGACAGGCATTATGGAATTTGCCTTGAAGAAGTATTTATCGATGTGTCAAGACTGTTACTCCTCAGTACTTGTGTTTGGCGCATAACTAGGGCCAAAAGGGTGGGTGGAGGGGGTCTGGAGGACGGGTTTAGGCTGACAGCCCGGGGGCACGAGGACCTGGAAGGGGCGGACGGCCCGGGGGCAAGGCAGAGTTCATGGAGGGGGTCTCGGGCGGACGGCCCGGGGGCAAGGCAGAATTCGAGAAGGGGGTCTCGGGCGGACAGCCCGAGGGCAAGACAGAGTTCAAGAAGGGGCGAAGACCACAGCGGGCAAACTCAGGGGGCCGGGCATGAGGGTGAAGGCAGCGGCTGGGAGAGTCAGGGGGCTGGGCTCGAGGGCGAAAGCCGCAGCGGCGAAAGTCAGGTGGCCGGGCTCGAGGTCGGGCACAGAGTTGGCAGGACCCTCAGTGGAACCCTCAACGAAACAGGACATGGAGTTGGGAGGACCCCCGGCGAAACGGGTGTCGGCTGGACCCCCAACAGCACAGAACATGAAGTTGGCAGGACCCCCAGCAGAACCCCCAACGAAACAGGACATGGAGTTGGCAGGACCTCCGACGAAACAGGTGCCGGCTGGACCCCCAATGGAACAGAACATGGGGTTGGCAGGACCCCGGCAGGACAGCAGTCGGGGGGGACCCCCAACGGGACAAAGCAGGGAGTTGGGACATGAGGCGACGGGACCTCCGATGAAAAAAGAAATGAGGCAGGCATGCATGCAGACTGTCTGGGGAAGTCACAAATGTCCTCAACATTTCTGGTAGTGAGCTTCCCAGTCAGGGCTTCTCTGCCACTTACCGGCGTGCATGTGAAAGAGCATCCTCCTGAGCCTCTTTACAGGAGCCCTCCTCCACACTCCAAAAAAAACACAACATCTTGTACGAAAGCTCATCAAGAGCATCCTCAAAAAGTTCTGCTGGGTTCATACTTTCTGGTCTGTTCGTACTGTCAGGTTGGGGAAAATAGGACCCAAGTGCAGTTAAAAAATATAAAAAGGTTTGTTAACAAAAAGCGAGCTTTATTAAAAAAAAGCCGAAGACATGAAAAACAAGAAACTAATTAACAAAACCGGGGAGCAGACAGGAACAGGCAGGAGACATGGACAAGCACAGACGAGCATAGGCGAGGCAGGGAACATGGACATGAAACGACGACGAACAGACATGGAGCACAGGGGAAGACGAGACTAACTAGAAAATGCATTTCCTGCAGAAAATATGTGTGAATGCTGTAAACTGAACATTTGTGGCTGAATTTAGCTGAAAAAGCTGGATATGTTATTAGTTGAATGGTCTCTGTAGCTGCTTTTAGCTACAAAAACCAAGTAAGTGTGTTGCTGAACTTAGCGGAGAAATGCAGAAAAGTGAAATGATTTGAATCAAAATTGTTACAGCTGAAATGCATTGCAATGACTGTGTTGAAAACTTGAAAGTGAAATGTTAAACTGGAAGAGTAGGAAAAATAGTGAAGAAGCTTAATATTTAAAAGAAAAGGTTTAAAAAATGTATAAAGAACAACATGTATAGCCTCAATGTCCTGAAATAGCTAAATAAGTTAAATGTTGAATGGTTTCTGTGGCTGAAAGTAGGCTGAAAGAGTTACATATCAGATGTAAGTAGTAGTGAATGAATGTGTATTAAGAAGAGAAAATAAAGTAAAAAGGCTTTGAAAATATTTTAACTGCAAACTTTTGAACTAACTTGATGGCGAGTGATCTGTCGCCATGGCAACAGCATTTGATGAAACCCCATAATACGCTTAGATCTGTTGATGGCTGCATCGTTACCAAACCTGTGAAGTGTTGGGCCGTTTGGAGCATTTTCACTGAAGTTATGAGAAAACCGTGTTTCATGGTGAGCATTGTGTTGCCATGGCAACGGCATTTGAAGAAATTTCAAAACTGTCACGTAAATGTCTTCACGGCTGGACTGGTTAACACACATGTGAAGTTGGAGCACTTTTTGTCAATTTTCATAGGAGTTATAGCAATATCGTGATTTATGGCGAGGGATGCGTTGCCATGGCAACAGCTTTTGAGGAAAACTCATTTATACCTATATCCGCCAGCGGGTAATATTTAACTCATAGAAAATGCAGCGTAAACATGACGTGTTGCTATAGCAACGTCTTTTGTCTACTGCGGCTCCTTATAGAGAGAGACACTTTGCACATAACTCACGGTAGCGATATTTTATACTTCAAGCTACAAACTATATCATATGAAAAGCTGAGAATCCAGAGATTCTATTGGTATACGTTTCATCCCTGTGCGATCAAAACTCACGGATCTTGTATGATAAATAAAAGAACATTGTACCTTGAAAATCAATAGGGGGTACATTTGACCCGTTGGCGGTTTTAGGTATAAAGCGACCTCTGGCGGTTCTACTGTTAAGTGATTTGATCATCAAAGGTAGGACTAAGTACGTCGCTGTGATGTAATAACTCTTCTTTTTTTATCTTTTTCAGGGGGCCTAGGTATAAAAGTCATGGCTCGCCTCTGTAATAGAGATAAATAATCATTAATTTACTATAACAAAAACAGCTAGAAAAATGTTTAATTATAAAATAACATGCTCCAATACTAGCTTCTAGCTATCTGCCCGGTCACATCAATTTATATGAGTCAATAAACTGTGGTGTTGGTAACTGTTAATTGTAAATTTGCTATCCAGAAAGTCTGTGTCCTATTTCTTTCAGAGTATAAAATTCTAAGTATTATTTTATATTTAATTATATATTTTTTCCAACCTGGCTTGTTAGCTTAACTCTGGCGTGTAACATTTGTACTCAACGAAACGGTAGGGAGTCTCATTTGCTCCAGTTGGTACATTAAAAATAAGGCCTGACAAAATTGGCATTCAAATTATTATCACTGTTAATGTTAATTACAGATGCACCTTGCTAATGATGATATATTTCTAGCATTAGCTGATAACTTAACGTTTGTTATGCTGATGGTACCTTTCCCCTAGCGGCTTGCATCCGGTCGTCCAAATACGGTCACTACCGATGGCCGAAATGTAAGACTTGAGGCTTTAAAATGGTTGTCCACCAACCAATTGGAAACCTCACGGTCACTATGTCGAATAATAATGACAATATGACAATATCAACGTCTCACAGATCTATGAATAATAATACTAATAGATTACATTTGTATATAGAGCCTTTCAAGGGACCCAAGGCCGCTTTACATGGTGAACAAACAAATAAAAGGAGCAATTAAGTAAAACATTGACTAAATAGCAGTAGGAGTGGAAGCAGGGGGACTGTGATGGGTTAGGGGTCAAAGGCCATGGTGAACAGATGAGTTTTTAATGATGAATATGAAGAAGTGGAAACCATTAATTGGCCTTAAATGTGGTGTCTACATGGGATTTTCAGGCACAAGACTGTTTTGTAACTGTAGCTACATATTCCCATAAAGAACAGAAAATAGGCTTAACAGGCTTTCACGAAACTGTGTCTCAGGCTTCTTAAGATGTAATAAACTATTCATGTGTCATACTCACTTAACGGGAAGAAACTAAGCTAACTGACGATATGAACCATTTTTACTGAAACAAAACACAAGTCTCTAAATGAGCCCTGAACGAAAAAATGCTAACGCACTTAGCACAGAACTCTACGTATAAATCGAGTGATATATTTATCGGATCCGCACAAACAAGCTTTGCTAGCAAGCTGAGATTCCACAGATTATAGAAATATAAGTATCATCACTGAGCGATCAGAACTCGCGACAGGGGAAGCAAAACCAGACAACACAGGACGTAGCTTTAGATAGCAAAACACGGAGATATGCTCACCTTTTGCTGTTATTCTGATCAAAAGTCGTGTTCAATGGCATTAAAACGAGAAACGCAGCTGAAGGTTAATCCATAGGTTAATCCAATGTGTCTGTCACTTTGAAAACATTATTGATAATCCATAATTCAATTCTTATGTCAAAAACTGAGTTTTCATATTAGCTGCTAATGATAGCTTCCAGAGTGTATGACAGCTTCCTGTTTTGGCTACGCGTCACTCTCACTCCTTATTTGGTAACGTGTGTGTATGTGGAACCTCCCCTCGATCCCATTGGCTCCAACGGTTAAAAAGAGATGTCAATCATCAAAATCGACCAAGGGGGCCCAGAGATAGGTCAAATCCACCCAAATGACCCCAGAAGTGGGTTTATTTTGCTAAACCTCTCTAAAAATGTCAAATGTCACTTGTTTTGCATCAATCTTGATGTTGTACTTTGGATTCCTAAAGCTTTTAGTCTACAATCCCATCATTCAAGGGTGGTTTTCACTATAAGTAATGGTTTTTTTTGGACGGACACAATAATTTATATTTTTTTACTAGATTCAATCTGAATTTACTTAAAATAAAATAAATCTGTATTGATTCCGACTCTTTTACTGTACATCTAACTCATAGGTTAATCATTGCTTTGAGAAAAAAGATTATTAATTTATCCCTTGTAGAAGTGAAGTTATGGTCATTTGTTCTGGGAATGTCAGGAGCTCCAACAAGCCGTTTAGGACAGAGAGTGAATACACATACTTTACAGAGATGCTGTGAGAAACCAATGTGAGTTTGGAAAATTGCACAATATAAATCTATTTTAGTAGACCTCAACAATGGAATTATGATCAATAGAAATGGCCATGACATGGAACCATCCATCTTCTCCCGCTTATCCGTGGTCGGGTCGCGGGGGTAGCAGTTCCAGCAGAGAGCCCCAAACTTTCTTTTCCCTGGCGACATCAACCAGCTCTGACTGGGGGATCCCAAGGCGCTCCCAGGCCAGCGAAGAGATATAATCCCTCCACCTGGTCCTAGGTCTACCCCTTGGTCTCTTCCCAGCTGGACGTACCTGGAACACCTCCCTAGGGAGGCGCCCAGGTGGCATCCTAACTAGGTGCCCGAACCACCTCAACTGGCTCCTTTCGACGCGAAGGAGGAGCGGCTCAACTCCGAGTCCCTCCCGGATGACTGAACTTCTCACCTTATCCCTAAGGGAGACACCAGCCACCCGGCGGAGGAAACCCATCTCGGCCGCTTGTATCCGCGATCTCGTTCTTCGAACCTCAGATTGAGGAGGAACAATGCGGATTCCGTCCTGGTCGTGGAACGACGGATCAGCCGTTTACTCTCGCAAGGATCCCGGAGGGGGCCTGGGAGTACGCTTATCTGGTCTACATGTGTTTTGTAGACTTGGAGAAGGCGTATGACCGGGTTCCCAGGGAGTTACTGTGGGAGGTGCTGCGGGAGTATGGGGTGAGGGGGTCTCTACTCAGGGCCATCCAATCTCTGTACTCCCAAAGCGAGAGCTGTGTCCGGGTCCTCGGCAGGAAGTCGGACCCATTTCCGGTGAGGGTTGGCCTCCGCCAGGGCTGCGCTTTGTCACCAATCCTGTTTGTAATATACATGGATCGGATTTCGAGGCGTAGTCGTGGGGGGGGGGGGGTAGTCTGCAGTTCGGTGGACTAAGGATTGCACCACTGCTTTTTGCAGATGATGTGGTTCTGATGGCTTCATCGGTCTGCGACCTTCAGCACTCACTGGATCGGTTCGCAACCGAGTGTGAAGCGGCTGGGATGAGGATCAGCACCTCCAAATCTGAGGCCATGCTTCTCAGCAGGAAACCGATAGACTGTCCACTCCAAGTAGGGAATGAGTCCTTACCCCAAGTGAAGGAGTTCAAGTATCTCGTATAGTAAAACTACTATGCTTTTTGGAGTTTTCCCTTCATTGTAGTGTTATAGTTCTTTTTAAAAATACAACACGTTGGCTTATTTCACTACGCTGTACTCTCAATGCAAATAAACCCAATTTACATATTATTTGACCAGTAATATCATTAATGAAACGGGGGGTGTAGTCTGGGAAAGGTCAGTATGAAGATATTATTCACAGGAGGACGACAAAAACCGACAGGCTGAGGCGGGAGACGCTACATTAATGGTCAAACACATTAGCTCCTCTAGTCCCCTAAAACATCAGTAGAGACGTTCTTTATGATATGGGAGCAGAGTCTGAGAAAACTGATGATGTGCACTCTTGTAGTCCACTTGGAGTTGAGTTACTGAGTCAGTATTTTACCATTTCTGGTTCTTTCGTCTCGTAGTCAAGGCTTTTCTTAACGTGTCTTTAGTAAGTGCCTGATATAAAGAGTTTTACGGCATAATATAAGTCAGTAAATACCAAACTGGTGGATGTCCGAAGTTTCTATATGTCCTTTTTAGTAAATCCGATCCGGAAGCCGATCAGAACCCAATCGTCCTGGGGCTACAAACGAATGAACTCAATGTCACTGAAAAGAAAAACAGACTCAACAAGTGTTTCTTTATCTCCCATTTTAGTTTGGAGCCCAACACTGTTCTTACCTCAAGTACTCATACCTTGCCAAATCTTTGATGAGCTTAATTATTTTTTATTTAACTTCTTGACAGGACGGATTTGACAGATAAACCTCTGCTAGCTCAGCTTCAGCAGCACCAAAAGGTCATCCAGTGACCCATTGACTCATCACTTCATCCTGCCACTCTTGCATGTCTGTACATTCTGACCTTGCCGCCACTCCATTACCGAGTGGAAAATGCTGAAACTGTAAAGACCTTTACTTTATTTCAAACTGAAAAGGGGTCCACTGTTTTCCTCCAGACACAATCTTAAATTCAAGGTCTATGGACCAAACGTGGATGAATTGTTTCTAACCAATACTGGTGCGGCTGCCTTCAGACACTGAGCCTGATTCAGAAAAGTGATCACAGAAGGTTTTTCTCTTTTATTTGGACCTTTGCCCTTTAGTCTGAAACAGCAAAGCAACAAGAACAAATCCATCGAAGGCGAACTGTCGGTATAAGCACTTTGGCTTTGCTGTATGTATTAGAGGGGGGGAATGCTGAGGTCGGGTTAAAAGGTGGGCAAAATAAATCCAAAAGAAAAACTGTTTACTCTCGGTATGTAGGTCTGGTGTCGAGAGCATGCTTATGAATAGTTTACTTTATGTTTTATGCAATGGTGCAGTGATGTTGGCTTCGGTCACATTACACACTCTTGCCTTACACTCAGCGCAGAGGGCCTGTGTGGCTCTGCTGTCGTCTTCTCATTAATACATTAGTGTTTGTGTATAATCCCATTCATTTCTGCTCCACTGACTGCACTCTGTGACTCTCCTAAACAAATACTAAACAAAGTGCATCCATTAAAGCACTTTTGTACAAGCTGACATTTAGATGTCGCCCGCTCTCTGTCTCTGTCAAGGCTGATGTTCCTCTCTCCGCCGTCACTCTTGTCATCTTCGCCTTGGAAGGTTTTCAGACGACACGTCATGCTGTAGTCCTTCAGGGGCCTCTGCACGCCACACAGCAGATCCCGAGCAAGGCCGTGTGTGTTCTTAACAGTCTGATCGGCCTGTCTCATCAAAACACATCATTCCAATGTGTACTATATAGGAGAGTAAAAAAAGGGGAGTGATTAGTAAAATATACATAAATAGAAAGAAAGAATGCTAACTAGGTAACATAAGATCAGAATAAACCAGTTTAAAGGATTTGTTATTGGTTGTGATCATATTCTAAAGATGTTTGGATTATTGAAAAGTATACAGCTCCCTTTCATCCGAGTGTAGAGAGCTGTTTCCATAAATTCATGTTGTGCTCAAAGTGCTCCAGATTGATGCATTTCACTTCAACATTTAAAAAACAAATCGTCCCGGGGATGCATGCCCCCGGACCCCCCTAGAGGAGGTGAGGACCACCCCCAGATAAAGCAGGTTAAAATAATTCAATTGAATACATTTTATTTTAGTAAACACTGAACGGGTCCCACAGACCCAAACAGCACACAAAGGTTAAAGGTCAGTTTATAATAATGTTAAAATGTGCTAAATACATAAACTGAAAGAGAGGAGTAAAAGTAGCTCACGACTTGTTTTATTTTTTGAAAGTAGCTCTCATCCTAACAAAGGTTGGAGACCCCCGTTATAGAACGATACATTTGACAATTGTAAGCTTGGCCTACCATTTGATTGGAGCGATGAGGAACAGGTGGGGCTTGAAAAGGCCCACCTGTTCAAAGTGGGGAATGAGAACCACTGGGTTAATCCAATGTGTCTGTGTCCCTTTGAAATGATTACTGATAATCCATCTTCATATTTATGGCTATAACCTAGTTTTCAGTTTCAGAGCGTAACATAGCTTTCGGTTTGGGTATCACTCTCACTCCTCAATGGTAACGTGTAGGTGGATTTAGGATCCCCCCCTCGATTCCATTGGCTCTAACGGTTATAAAGAGTGTCAATCAACAACATCGACCAATGGGGGCCAGAGAAATGGAAAATCCACACAAATCACCCCATAAGTGTTTTTCTTTTTCTAAACCTAAAAAGGTCAAATTTCACTTGTTTTGCATCAATCTTGATACAGGGTGCTTATTATATGTTGGAGTTTGGATTCCTAACACTTTTAGCTTTTTTTACCATGTTCAATCTAAATTTACTTTAAGATAAAAAAAATATTTTCTACATCCAACTCACAGGTTTATCATTGCTTTGAGAACAAAGATTATTAATGTAACTCTTTTAGAAGGGAAGATATAGTCATTTGTTCTGGGAATGTCATTTTCGAGCCTGTGACCTGGAAAACAGGCTCGGGGCTTAACTGGTTAAGGGATTGAGGCATGAAATTATGAATGTATAAAAGGCAGTGGCGAGCCGTGACTTCTATACCTAGGCCCTCTGACCCCCCCTTCCCTCGAGAAAAAAAAGAAGAGATATTACGTCTCAACGTATACTTCAGCGGAATATCAAAACAGCGGCCCGGGGTGCAAAACGCATCAATGACAGCGACCCTCTACCACACAAAACAACACCATTTATATAAACACCTATCATGACAGGTCACCCACAGCCAAGTAACACTTACTAATGAATTAAGTCGGCACGGCGGCCTACATTGAAAATGACTTGGGCCTACCTTTGATGATAAATCACTGAAACACAAAGTGCATCCTCCTGTCCTTCTGGATGAAGCACTTGATGGCGGGTCATTCAGCTGATCCTTTGCCACTCCAGTTTATCATTGGAACTCAATCTTGAAAATGACTCGGGTTAATTTCGCAACGATGTCATCACTATCACTGAAGTGAGCCATCACGAATGTATGCTGATTATAAATCTATCGATCATAAATCTATCGATTAGATTTATGATTCGAAAATAATAAAAGTAGGGTAGACATGTGGATATTATCCGGCTGAACAAAACGTGCATTTATCTAACAGGTTCGTTTTCCACAGACCTTATTTCAAGCTATCTTCCAAAATCCTATGGAGAAATCCCGTTGCTTTCTGTCGAGGGAATCCGAGCGCAGCTTACTTCCGGGTTTTAGGACGCATCACTGCACCCATAGATATATATAAACACTAGATGGCTCATGGGAGATTTTCCAGCGTAGCTGACCGGCCGCCATCTTGCCACAGTCAACAGTTACTCTGATTCGCGTTATGGTAGCTGTCGTAAGGTGAGTGATCTGCACAAAAATACTCTTAACTCGCTGAAATCTTGACTGATTTACAAACGGTTTGGTTTATTATAAACATGATTAGCATGGCTATGATACAGGATGCTTGGACATGTTGAAATTGCAGCTTTTCTTTGTGTATGTGGTTGTATTTATTAGCTGGCTAATAACAAGAGGCTGTCAGTGAGACCTAGTATTACAAAGTTGACCCAGCAACTTTGCACCAGTGGGAGAGGCAGGACTGCTCTTTCTTTTCAACACAACTTAAGTTACACATGATTTCTTCCAAGTGGTTTGGCTTGTTAAAAACATCTTGCATTATGATACAGGAATTTGCTGGCTTTGTGTTTACAGAAGTACCTGACTATGCCGGACTTTTGTGCAGCCTACGGATGCTCCAATCGCCGCTGTCTGCAAACAAGAACCCGTGGGATCACCTTTCACGTGTAAGATATGACAATATTATGACTACAATTAGGATAGTCGTTAATTACTTAGTGGATGTATGTACATTACAAGTCCTGCTACACAGGATCAGTGGGGCTATGTGAGATAATAGTATTGCAAGATTGTTGTTGACCGGCCTCTTTAGAATATGTTGTTACCATTTCTTTACACAATTATTTAATGTTTCTATTGGACACCTTTTTTATTACTCTTAGTGTGGTTGTCTTATTCTTAAAGTAGGCTATACATACATGCATACATACCAAAAATATGATAATTTCGGTGTGTATTTTTGTCCTACCCTTAATGTTAAAGGAAAGAAGGGTGGAACATGTTGACAATAATTTATATATCTGGCTACCTTTCTCATGTTTTTAAGGTTTCCCAAAACCAAAGAGAGGAGGAGGCATTGGGAACTCGCCCTAAGAAGGGACGGTTTTGTTTCCTGTGACAGGACACTGCTCTGCAGTGAGCACTTCGAGCGGACAGGGCAGACTGTCCGGCTTAAAGATGGTGTTGTGCCAACAATATTCAATATTTATTTTAGCCGGAAGCAACAAGAAGCACAACCACTTCAAGAAGAGCGGAAGATGAACCTCAGCCTAATGTTGTGAGTATTCTGAATGTGGCCAAGACCAGAGAGATGGTCATTGATTTCAGGAGGGTGAGGACGTCTCCTCTACCCCTGTGCATTCTGGGAGAGGATGTGGCTGTTGTGGAGGACTACAAATACCTGGGAGTGCACTTAGACAATGGGCTGAACTGGAGGATCAACACTGACGCTGTGCACAAGAAGGGATATTAGAAGAAGGATATTAATTTCCATATTACTATTATTTATATATTCGTATATTTTGATATTTATATATTAATGGCGAATCGCTACCACTAGGAGCATATATCGCCACCTACTATGTATTTATTATATCTTCATGTTCCATGAGACGCAGCACTATGTTCCCCACATATGTTTATGTTTGCTCAGTCTAATAAACCCATAACATGTTTGTGAAAGAATACCAAAGCTGAGGCTGGACGATGATTGATTGTTGGTGTGCCATGTGTCACCGTGTGTCTTATTGGTTTTGTGTTATACTGTATTTTATTGTGTGCAGCTGGTCCTTATCTCCAAGACACATTTAAAACAAATAACCTTGAAGTCCCATCTATCCCCACCTGCTCCTGCTTCCTACATCCCCTCCACACCACACCAAGTTGTTCTTCTTAATAATAATAATAATAATTTATTTTGGGGGGCCGCCTTTCATAACACCCAAGGACACATAGGATAGTTTATGTTTAAATTGTTCCCTATATTGCATAGGGGCAATATAGGGAACAATTTAAACAGTGGATTTTGTGATATATCAGCCGGGGTGAGACAAGACAAACCACAAATGGACTACAGAAGGACACAAAAGGACACATGGTACAGTTTATATTATTCTTGGTCTTTTTTCAATAACATATTTCAAATACAAAACTAGGATGATATGAAGATCTCATGTCAAAAATAATTGTGATAAATTAGACAGAACTGGCCTGTCTGTGAGCACATTTTATGTTGGTTTGGTTCTTCTGATAAAGGTGTGAATATCTAAATAATATACCAACATATGCTATTGTCATTAGTTGTGTCCCTGTTCTTCAAGCTAAGGCATTGCTAAATTAACAACTCTTGGCTTACAGAGTGGTAACATGAGACCGATTTTTATATATAAAATATAAATGTATTTTAATTTTATAATTTATTTTAAATATTAACAATATAATAAAAATAAATGGAAATATATACACCGGCAAATATTTAATATAAATAACGTGCGTGTGTGTGTGTATAGCTATTGCTTTATCTGATTAATGTTATTTTCATATGAAAGTCCATGATTATAAGTATGCAGTATCATAACTACATCTTTGATGTTTATAAAAAACCAAACCATTTGAAAATTGGTTGAAAATTGAGCAAGCTATGGTTATTTAAATAGTAAACCATAATGTTATGAATGAGAGAACTCCCTGTAGCAAGATGGCGGCCAAGTGGCAACGTCGGTCTCCATTGGCCAGCAGCGCGGGTGAGCCATCTAGTGTTTATATTAGGGCTGTCAAGTTAACGCGTTAATAACGCGTTAATAACGCGTTAACGCGTTAACGCCACTAATTATTTTAACGCGATTAACGCATGTGTATTTTTTTTCCTCGGCCGCCCCGTAGTTTCAGAGCGCATCGAGTTTAAAATACCATCTACAAGCTGATGCTGACAGCCCCGCTCCTGCCGCCCGCTTGTGGCAGACCACACTTCCACGCTCACCGGCAGGCACCGACTGGCCATCGGGAGGACCGGGAGGGTGTGTGTTTGTGTGGCCCGAGCGAGAGAGAGAGAGACCTTACGTGCATTACCGTACCGCAGTGTGAACGCGGCTATTGTTGTTGTTAGCATCTGGTGCTAGCTAGCTGCGCTAACGGATATAAGGAGCTGTTTAAATGAAAACAGAGCAGCGCTCCATCCACACAACTGCACCGAGCACTTGACTTTATGCAGGAAGCCAGACAGCGGGACATTGTAGGAGAAGTCAGCACACTCATGATTGCAGCAACATGATTGCAGCGTCCAGGCAGCTCCCGTTCGAGCATATGCCTTGAGTTGCACATAGCTCCAACGATCACACTCTCTCACTCACTCACTCACTCACACACACACTCACTCACACACACACACACACTCACTCACTCACTCACACACTCACACACACTCACTCACTCACTCACACACACACACACACACACACACACACACACACACACACACACACACACACACACACACACACACACACACACACACACACACACACACACACACACACACACACACACACACACACACCATTTGTATTGTATGAGAGAGGTTCCAGGTTGAATTGAGGCGAATATTTGTAATGTGTTTAATATTCATGAAAATATTTGTCATTGTTCAAATGATAATAAACATTAGCATAAATCATATTTGTCCACTCATATGTTGATAAGAGTATTACAAACTTGAAAAATATTCCTCTAAGGTACATTTAGAACAGATAAAAAATGTGCGATTAATTTGCGATTAATCGCGATTAACTATGGACAATCATGTGATTAATCGCGATTAAATATTTTAATCGACTGACAGCCCTAGTTTATATATATATCTATGACTGCACCACTTGCATAGACCTCACAGCGGGCGGAACTTGTCATAAAGTCCGCGAAAATAAAGCCCGCCCATTTAGAGGGAAGATATGATTGGTCAATTGTACTGTCATTTGACATTACTCTCTCGTTGAGTTACTATAGCTGGCCCTCTGTGAATGTAGAGAGGGAACAAGCTCTCCCGTCTTCACAGAACTCGCAGAGACGGCATTTAACCCTTCACATTCCAACAGAAACTGAACAGGCAGATTTGAAGGATTTATTTCTTTGGAAATATTATTATTATTAAGTTATTTTGGTAAAACTAATGAAAAATGTAACAACAAAAAATTATTAAAAAACATTATTAAAAAAAACGTTGTTTTTTTTAGAATATCTTAGGCCCTCACAGAATTTGAACTGTAATACAAACCTAATTTCCTTTGAAATGATTATCCAATCAGTGTCAATACTGCTGCTCTTCAGAGAGTCCTGGGCAGATTAAATAAGATGATGTGAAGGTGAGAAACTAATACCAAATATGTTTATCTGTGATCACGGTTCATGATATGACTATCTGACATAGATGAAACAGGAACAGCTCATTACTTTGAATAGGCCCAAACAACATGTGTGCCCCGAATCTCCTTTTAGCTGTTGCTCTAAATGATCTGAGAATGTGGGAGGTGTTGGAAAGTGGAACTCAGGTTTTTTTTTTTAAATGCTGGCTATGAATCTCAGGAATATTATATTTAGTTATAACTTTAATTGCTGTTGGCAGTTGTGTGCATCACGTAGTACTAGTTCAGTGGATGTCTGCTACTATGTACTTTGTCATGTCTCGGAAACTCATCATGAAAGTCTATTCTTTATATTAGTGTTGTCATGTCCCTTTGTTCTGTGCCCTCTGTCTTATTGTAAAAGTATTCCTCCTCGTTTCAGAACTCCATCCCTATGTGTCTCGTGTGGTCGTGATTGTTTCCACCTGTTCCCCTCACCTTGTGTATATATTGTGTTAGTCCCCACCTGTCCAGTGCCAGATCGTTTCTTATTCATGACCACGTTCAAGCCTGCTCCATGGTCGTACCCTGTTTGATCACGATTTTTGCATTTAGTTTTTCTTCGGAAGAGTGATTTAGTGTTTCTTGTTTTTGTTACTGTGTTCATTCCAGTAAAGTCTTTATTTTTGAATACCACCCGAGTCTGAGTTGTGCATTTGAGTTCATGCCTCTGAGTTCACCCCTTGACATACTTTTGGCAATGAAAACATTAAGCCCATGCTCCTCCAACAATGGAAGACATAAAATAGGGCACACAATGGTGTACGTAAGGTGCAGGAATAAGAACATCATTTTAAACCATACGGTAAAATAAATACTGTGCACTGTTAATATACGCTGTATATGTCTAGCATGACAAGCTATATCTAGTCTGCTGCAAAGATTTACATGTCAGATACAAGTGTGATTTAACGGCCGTGTCTGTGTTAAACATGTACATGCTGGCGCTATGAAAGCATGTATGGGGCTGAGTGAAGGTGCTCTCGCTGCCCCCCCCCCCGTGAACGATCTAATTAAGCAGAGAAAACGTCATCCTATCACTGCAGATGTCTTGTGTCAGTGAACAGGGTCTGTGTCTCCCAACAGCTGCCACCATGTGAGCTCCATGATAGCTCCTGCTGTTGCTAATGGAGATACGAGTGTAAACAGGCTTCAGCCCACAGATGCTTTTTGTTAATAATTATAATTATTATTGTTCTCCAGAAGCAACCGTGTCAACACACAGATACACTGACAAATGCTAAAATGTGTAGATACAGATAATCTGATATATCCTCACGCACCGGCACACGGCTATGTTCATGTGGAACCAGCTAAATTGAGAGTAAATATGTGATTACCTTAGGCGTACATTTTACGCGTACACATTGTAGGAGCAGTAGACATATTGTATTGTTTGAAGTAATGGCAGGAAGCTCATCGTACACTCAGTTGACCAGCAAAACACAATGGGGAAACATCTTAGGAACCAAGGCCCCTTCCCACCTTTCAACTCTAAGCTTTTCAGATAATTGTTCATTAAAAAAAAGTAAGTGATAACAGAAGGTAAGCAGGAAGCAGGTGCAATCCCACATTGACCCCCACTGTAATCAGCATGCCGTTGTGTCCTTGGGCAAGACACTTTACCCCAAATTGTTCCTGTGGGCATTGTCCACAGAATTCAATGTATAACATGTCCAATATATGTATGTATGTAATGTAAATAGCTTTGAACACTTAGTAAAGCACTCAAATAAATACCATGAACTATAAATGATGACCTCTCTGAAGAACCAGCACCTTACTGTGGTAGAGAGGTTTGTGTGCCCTGATGAACCTGGGGGCTGTGTTGTCTGGAACCTTGTGTTCCTGGTAGGGTCTCCCATGGCAAATTGGTCTCAGGCAAGGGGCCAGACTAAGATTGGTTCAAAAGACCTCATGAAAGAAACAAGAACAAGAAGTGAGGATACCCGGCCCGGAGGAAGCCCGGGGTCCCCTTCTGGAGCCAGGCCCAGAAGGAGGACTCGTCGGCGAGCGTCTGGTGGCCGGGCTTGCCACGGAGCCCGGCCGGGCCCAGCCCGAAAAGGCAACGTGGGCAACACCTCCGCTTCTCCGTCCCGCGGGCCCACCACCTACGGGAAACATCGATGGGGTCGATTGCGCTGCCAGACGGGTGGCAGTGAAAGCGGAGGGTCTCGACGGACCAGACCCGGGCGACAGAAGCTGGCTTTGGGGACGTGGAACGTCACCTCTCTGGGGGGGAAGGAGCCGGAGCTTGTGCGGGAGGTGGAGCGGTACCAGTTGGATCTGGTTGGGCTCACCTCTACGCACAGCGTCGGCTCTGGAACCTTACTTCTGGATAGGGGTTGGACTCTATTCTTCTCCGGAGTTGCTCAAGGTGTGAGGCGCCGGGCGGGTGTGGGGATACTCACAAGTCCCCGGTTAGGTGCTTCGTTGTTGGAGTTTACCCCAGTGGACGAGAGGGTCGCCTCCCTACGCCTGCGGGTTATGGGGGGGAAAACTCTGACTGTTGTGTGTGCTTATGCACCCAACAGCAGTTCAGAGTATTCGGCCTTCTTGGAGACCCTGGAAAGAGTCCTGTATGGGGCTCCTGAAGGGGACTCCTTAGTCTTGCTGGGAGACTTCAACGCACATGTGGGCAATGATGGAGACACTTGGAGGGGCGTGATTGGGAGGAACGGCCCCCCTGATCTGAACCGGAGTGGTGGTTTGTTACTGGACTTCTGTGCTAGTCATGGATTGGCCATAACAAACACCATGTTCGAACATAAGGATGCTCATAAGTGTACGTGGTACCAGAGCACCCTAGGCAGAAGGTCCATGATCGATTTCGTTATCGTATCATCGGACCTGAGGCCGTATGTTTTGGACACTCGGGTAAAGAGAGGGGCGGAGTTGTCAACTGATCACCATCTGGTGGTGAGTTGGGTCGAGTGGCGGGGGAAGCCTCTGGACAGACCTGGTAAGCCCAAACGTGTAGTGCGGGTGAACTGGGAACGTCTGGAGGAGGCCCAAGTTCAGGAGGCCTTCAACTCACACCTCCGGCGGAGCTTTTCGGGCATTCCTGTGGAGGTTGGGGACATTGAACCAGAGTGGTCGGTGTTCAAAGCCTCTATTGCCGAAGCCGCGGTGGGGAGCTGTGGTCTCAAGGTCCTAGGTGCCTCAAGGGGCGGTAACCCTCGAACCTCGTGGTGGACACCGGTGGTCAGGGAAGCCGTCCGACTGAAGAAGGAGGCCTTCAGGGATTTGTTATCCCGGGGGACTCCCGAGGCAGTTGCAAGGTACCGACAGGCCCGAAGGGCAGCAGCCTCATCCGTGGCCGAGGCAAAGCAGCGGGTGTGGGAGAAGTTCGGAGAAGACATGGAGAAGGACTTTCGGGCGGCACCAAAGTTGTTCTGGAAAACTGTCCGACACCTCAGGAGGGGGAAGCAGGGAACCATCCAAGCTGTGTACAGTAAGGATGGGACGTTGTTGACCTCAACTGATGGAGTGTTGGGACGTTGGAAGGAACACTTTGAGGAACTCCTGAACCCGACAACTCCGCCCTCTATGTTAGAGGCAGAGCTGGAGTATGACGGGGGATCGACACCAATCTCCCGGGGGGAGGTCACTGAGGTCGTCAAACAACTCCACAGTGGCAAAGCCCCGGGGGTGGATGAGATCCGCCCGGAAATGCTGAAGGCTCTGGGTGTTGAGGGACTGTCATGGTTGACACGTCTCATCAACGTTGCGTGGAAGTCGGAAACAGTACCGAAGGAGTGGCAGACCGGGGTGGTGGTCCCCCTTTTCAAAAAGGGGGATCAGAGGGTGTGTGCCAATTACAGAGGCATCACACTACTCAGCCTCCCCGGGAAAGTTTACTCCAAGGTACTCGAAAGGAGGGTCAGGCCGATTGTCGAACCTCAGATTGAGGAGGAACAATGCGGATTCCGTCCTGGTCGTGGAACGACGGATCAGCTTTTTACTCTCGCAAGGATCCTGGAGGGGGCCTGGGAGTACACTTATCCGGTCTACATGTGTTTTGTAGACTTGGAGAAGGCGTATGACCGGGTTCCCAGGGAGTTACTGTGGGAGGTGCTGCGGGAGTATGGGGTGAGGGGGTCTCTACTCAGGGCCATCCAATCTCTGTACTCCCAAAGCGAGAGCTGTGTCCGGGTCCTCGGCAGTAAGTCGGACCCATTTCCGGTGAGGGTTGGCCTCCGCCAGGGCTGCGCTTTGTCACCAATCCTGTTTGTAATATACATGGATCGGATTTCGAGGCGTAGTCGTGGGGGGGGGGGGTCTGCAGTTCGGTGGACTAAGGATTGCACCACTGTTTTTTGCAGATGATGTGGTTCTGATGGCTTCATCGGTCTGCGACCTTCAGCACTCACTGGATCGGTTCGCAACCGAGTGTGAAGCGGCTGGGATGAGGATCAGCACCTCCAAATCTGAGGCCATGGTTCTCAGCAGGAAACCGATGGACTGTCCACTCCAAGTAGGGAATGAGTCCTTACCCCAAGTGAAGGAGTTCAAGTATCTCGGGGTCTTGTTCTCGAGTGAGGGAACAATGGAGCGTGAGATGGGCCGGAGAATCGGAGCAGCGGGAGCGGTATTGCAGTCGCTTTACCGCACCGTTGTGACGAAAAGGGAGCTGAGCCAGAAGGCAAAGCTCTCTGTCTACCGGGCCATTTTCGTTCCTACCCTCACCTATGGTCATGAAGGATGGGTCATGACCGAAAGAACGAGATCGCGGATACAAGCGGCCGAGATGGGTTTCCTCCGCCGGGTGGCTGGTGTCTCCCTCAGGGATAAGGTGAGAAGTTCGGTCATCAGGGAGGGACTCGGAGTTGAGCCGCTCCTCCTTCGCGTCGAAAGAAGCCAGTTGAGGTGGTTCGGGCACCTAGTTAGGATGCCACCTGGGCGCCTCCCTAGGGAGGTGTTCCAGGCACGTCCAGCTGGGAAGAGACCAAGGGGTAGACCTAGGACCAGGTGGAGGGATTATATCTCTTCGCTGGCCTGGGAGCGCCTTGGGATCCCCCAGTCAGAGCTGGTTGATGTCGCCAGGGAAAAGAAAGTTTGGGGCTCTCTGCTGGAACTGCTACCCCCGCGACCCGACCACGGATAAGCGGGAGAAGATGGATGGATGGATGGATGGATAAATGATGAATACTACAAATAATATACATCCAAAGTTGTTAAGACCTTTTCTAAAAACAAACAATAATACTATGGTTGTTCTAGAATAAAAGTCATGATACCAATGTCATTGGGATTTGTCCTCTGAAGAGACAGGAATCCAATTTCAGATAATATAACTTTAGTTTAGTCTAGTGCCTTGAATAGTTGCCCTCACCAAAAGTGGTGATTGCCACTCTTACTGTAGCTAGCTAGCAACAAATGTTTGTGGTACCAAATCATTACAGACTGCTCAAATAACCCTAACAATTAAGGGTGGCTTCTTTTCGATACCAGTATAGTGGTATGTTACTTAAATGTGTAATATGTGTGTTTACCGGAGCAAACGTAATTGAGAATGATTACGTAACTTCTGTTATGTGGCCAGTGGCGGCTTGTGGAAAATATTTTAGGTGGGGCTGTGGAAAAGGTGACCAAACAATACTAGGGGGGTCCGGGGGGATGCTCCCCCGGTAAAGAAATTTACCGGGGGAGGACAAATTGAGGCTTAAATATATGAGAAGACTGATCAATACCTCCATAATCTTCAGTGTGGTTAGCTATGACTCTTCCAAACCTTCCAAACACCTTGTCCTGGACATAGTTTCTACAGCATAAACTGTGCAACAGTACAGTAGGCCCACACACACTGCAGAACACCGGGGCTTTGGGAACACTCAAATGATTTAATTCCCATTTAACCTGTTAAGGGGCTTTTCCCCCCCGTTTTTTTTCTCACGAAACTGTGTCTCAGGGCTTCTTCAAATGTAATAAATTATTCATGTGTCCTACTCGGGAAGAAACTCAGCTAACTGATGATATGAACCATTTTACCGAAACAAAACACAAGTCTCACAAGAAGCGTCTAAATGAGCCCTGAGCGGAAAAATGCTTACGCACTCTAGGTATAAAACAATCGATATTCTTATCCGATATGCACAAACAAGCTTAGCTAGCAAGCTGAGATTCCACAGATTCTAGAAATATAAATATCAGAACTCGCGACAGGGGTATGTTACTTAAATGTGTAACACGTGTGTTTCCCGGAGCAAACGTAATTGAGAATGGTTACGTAACTTCTGTTATGTGGCAAAGATTGTGATTGTTGAGTGTGGGATGTACATCATCTGATCATCCGGATACTCAGTGCTCTGCATTCCCCCATACTTTGCATTGGGACACTCAAAACAGCAAATGTTAGTACAGAGTTATGCAAATAGAAAAGGAAGTAGAGCCAAACTGTGGTTGGGTTTTGGAGTATTATCTATCTCACATTTATCATCAGAGAAGCAGAGCAGTCTAGGAAACCAAGTCTGGAAAAGGAGGGCAGAGACCTTGCTTAATTTCTGTCACAGTTAGGTGGACAGGTATGTAATATAGACAACACAGATTTGTAAAAATGTAACCTGATGTCATCCCGATTTCTAACAGATTTTAAATATTTGAATTGGGGCTCATTGACTGGTGACTCCATTACTCGATATTTAAGATGCAGCTCTATTCTAAGAAATGCTATGATTAAGATAAGACCATTTAAAAATGTTTAGACAGGTGAGGTATTTTATTAATGTTATAAAAATACCTTCCTGTTTTTCTGCTCTGTCTGGTGCCTTCTGTCTGTGTCCCTCTGCCCGCCCTCCATTCTCACAGAAATGCATCCTTATTCAGCTTATGTTTGTATATGCATGGGCACGTCTCTGATGTCTGTTTTCTGCTCTTAAACCAATCCTGTCCTTGTGCATCACAGAGGAAGGACAGACAGAGAGGAGGTAAGCGCTTTGTCAAGATAAGGGTGCAGCGGCGGTATTACAAGTCAAAAGTAAGACCAAAAACAAAGGAAAATAATCCACCAGCAGCTCAACAGTTTCGAAAATAAATCTCTTGACATGTACTTGGTAGATTGGTTTAAAATTGTACTAAGTGGGATTTTGTTCTTACTAAAGCAGGTTATCGCCATGGAGTGAGGTACACTTGTTAGTTACAGTACACGTTCCATAATACATTACATTGCAATGTGTTAAATGTTCATCTAACACCATTGACGGGTCATATTTTCTATTGCTCAAATTAACATACCGTTTGAATAGTTAGCATATTTTAGCCTTGACAGAAATGTAAAAGTTTCAATAATGATACGACTTATCAACAAATAATGCGTTCTATGTTCATACAGGTCAATAGCTTTTTCAGTTGTAAAAATGAAGTACATTAAAGGTGGCGTAAGTTTGAGAAACCGGCTCGAGATACACTTTGTTATATTCCATGAAATGCTCTCAACATCCCGATAGCAATGAATATCTGAAGTGCTTTGACAAAAAATCCATACAAAATGTCATCTGTGGAAGCCGTACTGTAAAAAGCACAACCAATCATGTGAGCCGGCTAAAATAACTGGATGGCCTACCTGCCTGTCAGCCTTCCATCTGGGCACGAACTTATCTCGTGCCCTCATTGGTCATGTGCGCGTTCGTGTGTGTTAGAGGAGGGGCTCTGTGAGGAAGTGGCAGATTTTTTCCGGCTGTGTATTTTCAAATTCTAGCGCACTCGAGCCGGTTTCTCCAAAATGACCTACCCCACCTTTAAGTACATCAAGTAATGTACTTTAGTACAATGTACTCTACTTAAAGATGTTCATTCAATGCTATATTAGCTTGTTACCCTTAATATGTTCCATCTAAAATATATACCGATCAATAATGACAAATTGCCTTTTTTAATTTCATTATCAGTTAGATGATACATACTACAATTACTTTGTATACTGAACGAATGCTATGAATACAGTACTATTTGGAAGATAAAAAAGTGTGGTTCATAATATTTTTCAGAGAGTAGACTTGGAATATAGGACTCAAATCTGTATTTTCCACTGTGGTATTGCTACTGTTTAATACGTGAATCATTTGAATTCTCCTCTTTTGATTTAGTTGCAGCAGAATTACTCAAATGTCCATAAACCTTTTTCGTACCCATCAACCAAGGCATACACTTACTTTCTTTAATGTGCAATTTTACCATTACTGATGGCAGTAAATGGAGAAATGATGTTCAATTTGATAAATTACACATCATATGCCAGGTTTAATAGTTTGCGAGGGGATTCTCAGTGTAGAAATTAAATGAATTGAAACCATTGCCTGTCTGTAGGTAAGGAAGAGCACATTGAAAAGTGCCGAACACCAGAGTAGGCAGTAATGTGAAATAATAGTAAACTATTGAAAATTGACTATAATAAAACGATGGAAGAATGTGGGATAGTGAACTAACATATAGATTGGTGCAGATGCAGGTGCTGATTCCTAAAACCCAGAAATGAGTCAGCATGTTCGCACCGTATATTCTACGACATAATATACGTCAGTAATTATTCTACTCGGGAATGCACAGAGCTTGTATTTATCATAGAAAAAAAGTTAGCAGTTAGCGGTCGCTAACAGATGACTAAATGAGACTTCTAAACGTCATCACACCAAACATTAGCCACGATTAGCTTAGCGTTGTGAAGCGTAGCCATGTGACCGTGCTGTAGTTTGTTTATAGCCTAACGAAAGCTTTTTACTTATGGAGATACATTTTGCTTCAGATATCTCAAAGTGGTGTTAATACATGGAGATTATTCTGCAAAAAGTGTAAGTATCATAAATGTGTGTTTGCCAGAAAGCTTTACTTCTGCAATATACCAAAATCCAATGGAATAATCCCTTTTCTGTTTGCCAAGGGAACCCTTGCGATGCTAACTTCTAGGTCGGCCGACAAAGATACCTCATCACTGCATTAAGAATGTTTTAAAGCTACATTTAAAATGTCCCTCAATAGGGGACTTCCGGTGGCACAATGCTCACGTAAGACGCAAGGTTCTGTGCTCCGCGGACATAGTGCCCTACCAAACGATATATTTATCAAAACTCGGCAAATGAACGCCCAACTACATTCAGAATATGAGCTCTGTCGAAAAAACAACGAGAAATCAATGAAAACAACTACTGCTAGCATTAGCGCGCCTAGCATAGCTAAGTCTGAAAAAGCAGGGGCTGCTTCTAAGACAAGCATGGAGGACATTCTACGATCAATAGAGAAATCGAACCAAGAAGAACGAGGGGAAATTCAACTGATGAGGAGATGATGTAAAATAATTCAAAGGTGAAATTAGTGAGTCATTTACTAGACTGGAAACATCGGTCGGCGGTCTAAGTGCACAGCTAACAAAACTGGAGAAGAGGGTCGTTGACGCGGGAGGGCGTATCGGTGCCACGGAGGAGCAGGCCGTGACCCATGGCAGAGCCGTTAGCTTTCTACTGCAACAAGAAGCGGAGCTCATGGAAAGATGTGAGGACCTCCAGAACCGGGCGAGAAGACAAAATCTGCGACTATATCAGATCCTCGAAGGCACGGAGGGAAGGGATATGGTGGCCTTTATTAAGAAGCTACTTCCAACCGTGTTGCCCTCACTACCGCTAAAGGAAGACGACATCAGAATCGACCGTGCCCATAGGACACTTACCCCGAAGCCGAAAGAGAATGACCCTTCTAGCTCCATTTTAGTTGGATTCGCTGACTACACGGTGAAGGAACAGATCCTACGGCAGGCCTGGACACAGGGCCAAGGGAAGATGGATAACAGGCAAATCTACTTCGACAATGACCAATCACCTGAACTGCAGAGAAAACATGCACAGGTTAGATATGTCATCAAAGAACTCAAGCAGAAGAATGTCAAAGCGAAGTGCCTATATCCAGCTCGGCCGAGGATGATGGTGGGCTCGGCGGAAAAGACATTTCAGACACTGATGGAAGCCCCCCCGGCGCTTCAGAAAATGAACATTTAGATCCGAAGTTGATTAACCAAACTTCTGAGTGAGTTGACCAGGCGCCGATGGGAGAGACAGGGAAAAATGCGAACTTGCTGTCGGAGGAGGACTGTAGGGTTTTCTTCCCTGGAAGCGGCTGATAGGCACGACGAAGTAAGCTTGATCATTCAGACAGAGATGAACATTTGAGAATAACGTTTTCTAGAAGGGCTCATTATTTAGATTTTACATTAGCCTACACTATAGTTTATGTTTGAATTTAGCCGAGTACATAATGTTACGTTACTAGCATAATGGTCGTTTGGGTTACGTGGTTGCGACTGACTAACGAAACGAGTGACTTTCACTCAGCCCTAGGCCCGCAGCAGTGCACCAACGGACTGGGTCTGCTGCATTTACACGTTGTGTGTTATCTAAGAGAGATGCCGCCACTCTCTGCCCGCTTCCACACGGGGACTGGTCGCTTTGCATAGGCCAGTTGAGGAATTGGAAGCCAGTTTGAAGTGTTTTGTTTCTAACACTGTTTATCGTTGTTTTTACTTTTTACTCCTTGGCAGCTGATAGGACCGTTACAATGTATGACCTTGCACTTGACATGTTCAGTTTAATTAGAAGGCTCTGCAATGACAGCAAGGACTAAAGGTAGGCCCATATTGGATAGTATAACTGTAGTTAGTTACAACATTAAGGGATTGGGAAAAATACTTTCTCAGCTTAAGGCTTTGAAATGTTCAATTGCAATGTTACAAAATACCCATATGTCTGAAGTTGAGCATTTAAAGTTGAGGAGAGACTGGGTGGAACAGGTGTACAGTGCATCGTATAAGGGTGGGAGGAAGAGGGGGGTAGCGATCTTATTCAGTAGGTTTGTGTGCTTTACCAGTTAACGAGTAATTCAGGACGAGGAAGGCAGATAATAATCTCAATATTAAATGATCCCCTGATCCAACAGGAATTACGTGACGGCCTAAAGGAGTATATTGATATAAATGATAATGGTGAGGTTACTCCTTCTATTTTATGGGATGGTTCTAAAGCTGTAATGAGGGGAAAGATCATTCAAATTTCCTCTAGATTAAAAAAACAAAGAGAGGCGAGGAGACTTAAATTAGAGACTGAAATAACTAGACTTGAAAGGGAACACAAAGTATCGAGGGACAGGGAAAACACTGGATTTGCTAAAACATGAAAAACAAAAATTAGATTAGTTACTTACCTATAAGGCAGAGGGAGCGCTTAGATTTGTGAAAAGAAAATATTATGAAATGGGTAATAGAGTGAGTAGGCTATTGGCCTTTCAACTACGCAAGGCTCAATCTAGCCGAGTGGTTTCTAAAATTAAACATCCACACACAAAGAATCTCAGCCTAAATAAATAGCAGAAGCATTTGCTGTGTATTACAAAAAGCTATATGAGGGCCAGGAGGTACAAGGGAAAGAGGCCAATCTCTAAGTTGTCAGTTCTGGCTAAGGTGCTCGAACGACTTGTGAGTGAACAGGTAAAGGAGTTTTTATGTACAAATGACATCCTGTCTAAACATCAGTCAGGATTCAGAAAGAAACACAGCACCATCACTGCCACGATGAAAGTGGTGAATGATATTACTAGTATTTTAGATAATAAGCAGAATTGTGCAGCTCTGTTTATTGACCTTTCAAAAGCGTTTGACACCATTGATCATCGCATTTTAAAGCAGAGGCTGCTCAGTATTGGCATATCCAGCCTTGCAGTGGGTGGTTTGTGAACTACCTCTCTGAAAGGTCCCAATGTGTTCATTTTGATGGACTGTCTTCTGAGTGGTTAAACATTTCAAATGGTGTACCACAAGGTTCTGTTTTAGGACCACTTTTATTCTCCATATATATTAACAGTGTAGGTGATAATGTGGATGAAGCTACTTTACGTTGTAACAAAACTTGAAGTTGTTGCCTGTTACAAATACCTTGGTATCTGGCTTGATGATTGTCTTACTTTTAAACTTCAGGTCACTAATCTGCTTAAAAAGCTGAGGGTTAGGCTAGGTTTCTTCTACAGGAACAAGTCCTGTTTCTCATTTGAAGCCAGGAAAAGGCTAGACACTGTGACCTTTTTACCTGTGCTGGACTATGGTGATCTGATATATATGAATGCACCTGCCCATTGCCTTAACAAGGTAGATGCTGCGTATCACAGTGCACTGAGATGTGTTACTAACTGTAAAGCACTTACTCATCACTGTACCCTGTATGCCGAGGCAGGTCTGCCTTCACTAACTGTACGGAGGCTCAGTCACTGGTACATGTTCATTTATAAAGCCATGTTGGGTAAACTACCTTTTTATATCTTCTCTCGACGAATTGAAAGTACGTATTGCCTGAGATCTCATGATGTTGTTTTATTAAATGTGCCAAGTGCTAGGACTGTCTTAGGGAAGAAAGCTTTTAGTTGTGCAGCTCCACTAAATTGGAACAGTCTGCAAACCTGTTTAAAACTGAGCACTTTGGTTCCCCTGCATCATTTTGAAACTCGGCTGGGTGACATGCTGTTTGATACTCATGGTACCTGTCACTGTAAATAGAGTTTTGTAAACTGTACCCTGTACATTATGTTGTATGTCTTCCTTATTCTTGTTCTGTTGTTTTTATGTTACATGTGTAACTAATGTCCTGCAGGTCACCCTTGAAAAAGAGATATTTTGATCTCAAGGGGCTTCACCTGGTTAAATAAAGGCTACAAACAACAAAAACAACAAAATTAGATATCACTTCTCCTTGATTCTGTAGAATTAAACAAATTGTCACAGGAGGAGGCTAACATGATGTGTTCCCCCATTACAGTAGAGGAAATATTAGATAGTATTGGTAAGCTCAAGACTGGTTAAAGTCACAAATGATCTGCTTTGTGCAACTGATAATGGACTTGCCTCTATCCCGGTTATGTTAGATCTGAGTGCTGCCTTTGACACTATTGACCATAACATACTACTCCAAAGATTAGAGCTTTTGATAGATAAGGGGAACTGCACTAAGCTGGTTCAGGTCATATCTATCAAAACGGTCTCAGTTTGTATCTGTCAACGATGAATCGTCATTACAAACATACAGTCAGTCATGGAGTACCGCAAGGGTCTGTACTTGGACCCATCCTGTTCATCATATATATGCTACCATTGGGCAATATCATAAGGAATAACTCCATCAACTTTCATTGTTATGCAGATGATACACAATTATATCTATCAATTAAACCAGTGCAAGAATGCCTCACAGACATAAAGACATGGATGACCTGCAACTTTTTATCATTAAACTCTAACAAAACAGAAGTCATTATACTAGGCCCCCAGCACGTTCGTAACAAACTGTCCAACAATATAATTTCTTCGGATGGTATTACCTTGACCTCCAGCACCACGGTAACACATTTTGGTGTTATCTTTGATGAGGATTTGTCTTTTAAATCCCATATAAAGCAAATGTCAAGGACTGCCTACTTCCATCTACAGAATATTGCAAAAATCAGGCACATCCTAAACCACAAAAATGCAGAAACACTAATCCATGCTTTTATCACCTCCAGGCTGGATTATTGCAATTCCCTTTTATCAGGCTGTCCAAGCTCATCATTAAAGACCCTTCAATTCATACACAATGTGTCACGATTATCATGTTATGTCACATTTGTAGTTTTGTCTGTGTTGGTGTTTTTCTTGTCTTTGGGTTTTATTGTGTAAAGTGTTCACCCCCGTTTCCTGCCTGTCTGCTTTCTGTCTGTTTCCCCTCCATGTTATTCCACGGTCTGTGTTCCTTGTGCTGCTCGTTGGTTTTGGATATTTTGGATACTGCCCTTTTTGCCACAGCTTTATATTATTTAATAAAGCTCGCTTTTTGTTAATTCTGCATTTGAGTCCTACCTGCTTCACCCGATCGTAACACAATGCTGCAGCACGAGTTTTAACAGGAACAAAGAAGATGGACCACATCACTCCTGTTTTAGCAGCTTTGCACTGGCTACCAGTTAAGTCCAAGATTTATTTTAAAATACTTTTACTCACAAAGCGCTAAATGGTCAGGGACCATCCTACCTACAGGATCTTTTAATCTCATATTGCCCCACTAGGGCATTAGATCGCAGAGTGCAGGTCCTGTTGGTGGTTCCCAGAGTCCTCAGAAAAAGATCAGGTGCTAGAGCTTTTGGCTACCAAGCCCCGTTCCTCTAGAATCAACTTCCAGTGACGATTAGGGAGGCAGACAGTGTCCACACATCCAAGAGTAGGTTAAAGACTTTCCTTTTTAGTACAGCATACAGTTAAGACTGGTTTTAAACCCCTTTTAAACATCCTCATGGACCCTTCATTTTATGGAATTGTAATTATTGTACTCCAACTGTATTTGTGTCATTGTGTTATGTTCCTTTTTAAATTGGTATTTTCACATTGATCTTGTAAGATACGTTTGTTGTTTTTACATTGTTTTACTTTGCCAATTGTGTTTGTTGATTTGTGAAGCCCTCTGAGACAAATATGATTTGTGATATTGGGCTATATAAATAAACTTGAATTGAATAACAGATCTCCTGGTATCGATGGGTACTCGGGGGAGTACTATAAAGTTGTTGTGAATGAGTTGGCACCCATCCTATGTCGGGTATATAATTATGCATGGGATGAAGGAGACCCACCGAAATCCTGGTCAGAGGCAATCATTACGGTTATTCATAAGAAGGGAAGGATCCCACACAATGTATGGGTTATCTGCCCATAAGCCTTCTCTGTCAGGATTTAAAAATCCTGCCCTCTATTCCTGGCTAGTAGAATACAGAGGTGCATTGGGAAGCTAGTACACCCAGACCAAACGGGATTCATTGCCATGGTTTATTGCCATGGTACTAATAATGTTAGAAGAGTTCTCAATTTACAATCACTTGCCGCCGGGAGGAAAACCCCATCAATGCTTCTCAGCGTCTAGACTGAGAAGCATTTGATAGATTAGATTTGTGCAGAGGACACTGGCACATATGGGCTTTGGTCAGACCTTTATTAACTGGGTCAAAGTGTTTTATAAGAACCCAAGATCGAGAGTTAGAGTCAACGGCCACTGCTCAGATTTCTTTGCGTTGGAAAGGGGGACGAGGCAGGGAGAGGCTTCATCCCCAGCCCTGTTTGCTCTTAGTATTGAACCTCTCACAGAACTAATCAGGAGTAATCCTCATATACAGGGATAAAGATGAGGATGGAATCAACATAAGGTGGATCTATACGCTGTAAGAGTCCGTGAGGGCTGATAATTTATTCCGGGAAATTACTCTGACCTACTAATTGACCTACACGAAGTTATTGAGTCTATGTAAGTTTAACTTGCTTGGCTCAGATCCACCAACGTCAGCAAGATCTCACCTCTATTAACTCCTGAAGAACCAGGTTCAATTGACTGCTGTTTCAATTCAGACGACCCACTAAATGTGTTTCAGCGATCCCGAAGGATTTTGATATCAGTGAATGAGGTGTGGCCCGACCTAAACGTGAGTGTGGCAGGGGTGCAGTCTCACCTTTGAAGCAGGAGAGGAGAGCGCAGATGTCTTTAATTTGTCCCAATCCAAAGGGTGGGATCAGTTTATTTGAAGAAAAATAGGTCCAAACTAATACAGGGTTTTTACCTTCTCTCTTTACAACATTATAAATCATACTAAACAAAATGATGCTGTGATCATGCTGTAATATGAAACTTTAATTCAGTCTTACATTTATTACCAAAATTGTAATTTCAACTGCCCAATTCAGTTTGTGATTTTTAAATCTCCCGATAGAATTTAGAGGCATTTCCTCATAGATGACCGGTGATAATAAAAAGCATATTCAAACTTTCATTTTCACCAAATCAATTCACATCAATTTCATACCTTGATGGCGGGATTAACATTCAAAAATCCATTCCTATCCGCATGAAGATTCCTCACAGCTGGCGGGCCTAATATTCACAAACACATCAAGATATCTAATCATTCCACTCATTTCACAAAGTAATTCACTCAGCATTCAACCAAGACATTTGAGGGATATTTACCAAGTCTGAGAGAACCTTACAGAGAGCTATTAACCCAGCTCTTAAGCTCTCCCTCCCTCACCCAGTGTCTTTATGCTCAACAACAGGATATAAAAACCTAAGACACCCTCCTCCACAACCATATTTGTGGAAACTGGGCGTGGCCTCTGATGTACAGGACTGGACATGACCAGATATATTCTATGGCTATGCCATAAGACACACCTTCCCATGTTGGTGTAAAAAGGACATGACCCCTGCAGGACTTGCAAAATATTATTCTCGGCTATGACATTTTTTATGACTTTTTGGGGCCTCTGTCTTTTTCTCCTTAACATTGGTTTTTAGTCTTTTTAGTATAGCTTTTACAGAGTGTTTTTATCATGGGGGGCTCCATATAAAAAGACGAGCACGGAAAAGTGGCAGCTCCTGAATTACCTCTCTGGCGAAGCAAAAATGTCCATTTATTTAAGCAGGAAAAACAGGGTTGAAAATAAGAAAGGGGAAGAGGCAAAAGCGATCTGGCTGTGTAACAGCAGAGCCAGACTGGCTGGAGCATCGTTTTATAAACACATTGGGGACTTGGACGCTTTTAAAAAACAGCGTTGGTGTGATATTTTGTATTCTGTTGTGGATGAAGATTTGCACGTTGCACAAGTTTTTAAGACATAGGTTTTAATGTATTATTTTAAGTGATTTGGTTTTTTTATTGCACAATGAAGCACTTTATTTGAAGAATGTATAATTGATCGTATGTAAATAAAGTGTTTTTGCAAAAGTCAAAGTCTTCTTCTTCTTATTTCAACCAATACTTTGGCTCTCAATAACTTCAGCATACTTTCATCTACAGTAGTGTTTCTCAAAGTGGGGGGGCGCGAGAGACCAGGAGGAAAAATACTTATTTAATAAAAGTGATAATAGATAAATAATCATCATTTGAACAATTATTGATTCGAATATAATATGATACAGTACAATGATGTCTGGGTCTCTGTGTTTCATTCAAGCTTGGCTCTGTGTGTGTGGAACGAGCCATTTTTTGTGCGACGGATATAAGGAGCTTTTTCAAACAACAAGGTGGAGGAGAGTCCTCTCCTGTCAGACTGAGAGGCTGAGACTGACACTCTCTGAGTGTTTAGATAGTTAACTTTAGTCTAAGTTAAAAGGGGAGTGATTTGTAAAATATCCATAAAGAAATAGTAAATCTGCTTACCGTTCTGTTTCATATGGATGTTGAGAGATGTATCCACAGATCTCTTCATGTTGCTCTCAAGTGCACCAGATTGATGCTTTTAACTTCAATATTTAAAAACATATCTTCCCGGGGGAGCATGCCCCTGGACCCCCCTATGTGAGGTCCACACACCACCTATAAAAATAGCACTTTACCCCTGCTTACACCTATATGCCGTGAGCTGATTATCGAGCCTTCCTTGTAAACTGTCACACTGTGTATTTGCGTGGGGAGTGTTGCAGTAGAAAATTCCTCTGTAGCGACCGGTACATTAATGGGAAACCCTAAATGTTAGAGCACCCTCTATGAAACGTCAAGCTACCCCACAGCACCCCCAAAAGAAATCGCTGGCCCTGCCACTGAGCCTGCAACCCAATCCATCGTCTCCCGCTTATCCGTGGTCGGGTCTCGGGGGTCTCGTTCCAGCAGAGAGCCCCAAACGTTATTTCCCCTCATCAACCAGCTCTGTCTGGGGGATCCCAAGGGCTCCAGGCCAGCAAAGAGATATAATCCCTCCACCTGGTCCTAGGTCTACCCCTTGGTCTCTTCCCAGCTGGACGTGCCTGGAACACCTCCCTAGGGAGGCGCCCAGGTGACATCCTTACTAGGCTCCTTTTGACGCTAAGGAGGAGCGGCTTCAACTCCGAGTCCCTCCCTGATGACCGAACTTCTCACCTTATCCCTAAGGGAGACACCAGCCACCCGGCGGAGAAAACCCATCTCGGCCTCTTGTATCCGCGATCTGGTTCTTTCGGTCATGACCCATCCTTCATGACCATAGGTGAGGGTAGGATCAAACATGGCCCGGTAGACAGAGAGCTTTGCCTTCCTGGCTCAGCTCCCTTTTCGTCACACGGTGGCGGTAAAGCGACTGCAGTAACCGCTCCCCGCTTCTCCGATTCTCCGGCCCATCTCACGCCCCATTGTTCCCTCATCTCGAGAACAAGACCCCGAGATACTTGAACTCCTTCACTTGGGGGTAAGGACTCATTCCCTACTTGGGAGTGGACAGTCCATCGGTTTCCTGCTGAGAACCATGGCCTCAGATTTGGATGCTGATAATTCTGACGTAATTTGGGCCGATCAAAGTTGTTTTGGGCTCTGATAAAAATCGCTCCGTTACGTTCGTCCCCGGCTCTCCCTAACGTGTGTATGTGTGGTGTCAGGTGTCAGTATGAGAGGATGACCGCGCGTCTAATTTTGATGGGCTGAGCAATCACAATAATACCTGCGATGCAGTGAACCAATCACACCTTTGAGGAGGGGAAACCTATCGTCGATTAAACACTATCCGCCCCTGCATAACGTAACCATGGTTGAACCATGGTCACCATGGTATTCCATTGCCAACCATGGTTGACCACAACATACCATGATGGTCACAGTACATGGGGAAGAAACCATGGTCTACCATGGTCAGCCTGCCATGGTCACAATGTCATCTCCAGAAACCATGGTCAGCCATTTGAATATGGGCAAGACCATGGTCTCAAGAAACCATGGTCTACAGAAACCATGGTCGACAATCATTCTAATGAGGCGCATGCAGGCACCGTCACCTGGTGAATGTATATAAAATAGTCTTTACATGTTCACCAACTGTTTAATGAGCATGTAATGAGTGTGTGTGCAACTATAGAGTGACAGTGTACTGTAGATGAAATTAAGTGCAATTAACATGATCTATACAAATATTTAAAAATTAAATGCTTGAAACTATTGAAAAGCTTGTATTAATTTATATTATTTCCAGTCTGGTAGACCATGGTTTATGTCCATGGTTTATATCAGTGCTCTACCATGGTTGACTGGTGCCATATCCCAACCATGGTCAACCATGGTTATACCATGGCTAAATGAACCATGTTCTATCATGGTAGACCATGGTCTACAATGGTTCATTTCGCAGGGGCAGTGTTTCCCCTACCATTGTCTTGGAGGGGCGCTGCGCCCCGCCAACGGAGCCCCGCGCCCCCCCCCCCTGAAATGCAAGGTGTTATATATATATATATATATCATTTTTTTTTTTTAAATATAATAATAATAATAATAGATTTCATTTGTTAGCGCTTTTACAGGTGCTCAAAGACACTTTACAGATATAGTGAAGGGATATAGCACCAAATTGCAAATAAACTATAACTACTGTCACTTTTCACATTGAACATGTGCTCTTTTATTAAATAAACTAAACGCTTTCATTTGAAGTGGTGAGTTTAGTGTTTTTGACCCTAAGAAACACTGATGCATTAATCAATAACAATAATCCACAGCTCCTCTCTCTGCTCCAGAGGATTAAAAAAATATATATCCCAATGCCACAAAAATGCATCAGTGACGTGGTTGAAATCTTGTCTCCAGAAAACAAAAAACTGTTTGATGTGGCTCTTTGCAGTAACATAGAAAACATGTGGCTCTTAACCTCTGACTGGTTGGCCACCCCTGAACTACACCGTGCGCCAAATGCTACTCCTTCCACATACTTTCAGCTAGACATTTAATTCCAACTTTAAAATGATCACCAGACATTCAGCTATTCAAATCTTATTCAGATCTTTGATATCTTTTACACTTTTTGAGATATTTAACTTAGTTTGGAGCTTGGTAGAGAGGCCTTCTTCAGATTTTAACATTAGTGTGTAGCTCGTTAACGCTAGAGTGCTTTGATCTCAAAACAGAGTGCAGGACAGCTTGACATTCTCCCAATTTAAACCTGCCATAATTCCCGAACCCTACACTCCTTGGACATAATGTTTTCATGAAAAACGGAGGAAAACCTCTCCTACGTTGACATATTAAAAAAAATGCCGCTTGAGGACATGAAGAGAAACTTGTCAAAAAGTCCACCTAGCTCCCAATAGACTCGCATGTTAAATTTGTCCGGAACTTTCTTCAGAGAGAAGTAAACTTTAGACAAACTGTCTCCCATCTTCACATTTTACACACACAACCCAAAAAAAACTACATATCAGTTCATTGGGGTTCCCTGATGCTCACTTTCTGGTCATTTTTTTATAGGAGCCATAGTTTTTGATCAGGTGACACAATTGTCAGATATGATCCTCAATGCATTCTTAATGGGACTCAGTGCTGCAGTTAGTAACCATGGTGTTGCTGGGCAGATTGGGGCCACACACCTGAGTGACATCATCTAATCAGAGCATACACGCCCACATACTTGGCCAGGTCAGCATTGCAAATGAGATGCTATCTCAATGCTTTTATCTGGTTAAATAAAGGTTAAATAAAAAAAGACAGACTGGAGGTTTGTATTGTTTTTTCAACAAAAGTTAGAAATGCAAGAGGTTTATCTCTCATTAGCCGCGTTCACACTGCGGTACTTTTCCCACAAAGGTTCATGCGAACTTAGTTCATGATCGCGTTCACACCAAAAAGAGCCGGTACTAAAAGTAGTCCATGCGAACCTTTTTACCCCTCGAAAGTCCCTGCTCTCTAGCAGGGACTTTCGAGCGGCTCTTTTTTGAGAAAAGAGCTATATTCCTGATTGGCTGGGCGAATTGCAAACCACGCCCCGTAAAACTCCCAAAAAGTTTTGTGAAGCCGCCATTTTATTATCCTCGCATTAGCATTATTAGCATTAGCATTAGCCCAGCGCAGAAACGCAGAGAGACTAACTTATGGCAACACAAAATAAAACATGGGAGCGGTGGAGATGAGGAGTTGTCGGTGTTCTGGCGATTTACTCGGAAGGCGTCAGTAGAAGCTGCTGGGACTCCCAGCAGCTTCTACTGACGCCTTCCCCAACTCCGGGGACTTCCGGCCGGGGACTTTGGGCGGCAGTATACGCCGTGAAGTGGTTTGCGGCCTGCCAGTAAACCCAAAGCAGAAGAAGAGAAGTGACGTCAGCGGCTTCATTTGCCTAATCCTCCCCCATGGACTTTTTCTGGTGTGAACGCGATCTGTACTTAGTTCATGCGAACTAAAGAGTTCGCATGAACTCAGACCCGGCGTCATGGGGGGGGCCCCATGGGGCCGGGCCCGCCCATCCAGGATTTGGGCCCGACCATCCAGGATTTGGGCCCGCTGTTTTAATCAGGGCTGAATACAACATTTTAACTGTTTTATTATTATGTTCAGTGGCGGCGCCAGGGTATACTTGGGTAGGCTACAGCCATACCAATAAATGGCTTAGCCCCACCATGAAAAATAATAATAATTAAAAACTGCGGTCGCACTTGTGCGCGCAGTGATGAGCGGGCCCTCGCGTCCGTGCGCCTGTCGGGGAGGGTTGCTGGTCCCCCCCCTCAGTCCTCCGAGATGAGCCGTTTGTCATGTCTCTAAATTGTTTACCTGACTTTGCGTTCCTTTATTTCTGACCAGGAAATCTTAGGCATGTGCGCCAACTGTGTTAGGGTTAACCCTAACCCTATATGCCGACAGTGAAGAATAAACATATTTATAACTAGTTTAGCTAGCTCCAGAGGTAGATGGAATAGCTAAGTGTGTTTGGTCTAACTGTTAGTGTGTGTTTTGCTCAGCTCCGCAGTCCGTCACAGCAAACATTTAAATGTAAACCTAAGACGCAAAGAAGTCCAAGATAACAGATAAATATAAACAACCATAATGTAGATTCAATGATATGAGAGAAGTTGTAGATTAAGTGTAGACAGTATTTAAAAAAAGACAATGTTAACAGCAATGTAATAAGTATATACAGTATATGCAAAATGACAAGTACTACATGGCACACAGATGTAATTTTTAATTATAAGTAAAAGTATGTAAGGCTTGAAGTGACAGCAGTGATGAGTCTACACGTTACACTCATACGTCTAACCAATCCTGTCCTTGTGCATCACAGAGGAAGGACAGACAGAGAGGAGGTAAGCGCTTTGTCAAGATAAGGGTGCAGCGGCGGTATTACAAGTCAAAAGTAAGACCAAAAACAAAGGAAAATAATCCACCAGCAGCTCAACAGTTTCGAAAATAAATCTCTTGACATGTACTTGGTAGATTGGTTTAAAATTGTACTAAGTGGGATTTTGTTCTTACTAAAGCAGGTTATCGCCATGGAGTAAGGTACACTTGTTAGTTACAGTACACGTTCCATAATACATTACATTGCAATGTGTTAAATGTTCATCTAACACCATTGACGGGTCATATTTTCTATTGCTCAAATTAACATACCGTTTGAATAGTTAGCATATTTTAGCCTTGACAGAAATGTAAAAGTTTCAATAATGATACGACTTATCAACAAATAATGCGTTCTATGTTCATACAGGTCAATAGCTTTTTCAGTTGTAAAAATGAAGTACATTAAAGGTGGCGTAAGTTTGAGAAACCGGCTCGAGATACACTTTGTTATATTCCATGAAATGCTCTCAACATCCCGATAGCAATGAATATCTGAAGTGCTTTGACAAAAAATCCATACAAAATGTCATCTGTGGAAGCCGTACTGTAAAAAGCACAACCAATCATGTGAGCCGGCTAAAATAACTGGATGGCCTACCTGCCTGTCAGCCTTCCATCTGGGCACGAACTTATCTCGTGCCCTCATTGGTCATGTGCGCGTTCGTGTGTGTTAGAGGAGGGGCTCTGTGAGGAAGTGGCAGATTTTTTCCGGCTGTGTATTTTCAAATTCTAGCGCACTCGAGCCGGTTTCTCCAAAATGACCTACCCCACCTTTAAGTACATCAAGTAATGTACTTTAGTACAATGTACTCTACTTAAAGATGTTCATTCAATGCTATATTAGCTTGTTACCCTTAATATGTTCCATCTAAAATATTACCGATCAATAATGACAAATTGCCTTTTTTAATTTCATTATCAGTTAGATGATACATACTACAATTACTTTGTATACTGAACGAATGCTATGAATACAGTACTATTTGGAAGATAAAAAAGTGTGGTTCATAATATTTTTCAGAGAGTAGACTTGGAATATAGGACTCAAATCTGTATTTTCCACTGTGGTATTGCTACTGTTTAATACGTGAATCATTTGAATTCTCCTCTTTTGATTTAGTTGCAGCAGAATTACTCAAATGTCCATAAACCTTTTTCGTACCCATCAACCAAGGCATACACTTACTTTCTTTAATGTGCAATTTTACCATTACTGATGGCAGTAAATGGAGAAATGATGTTCAATTTGATAAATTACACATCATATGCCAGGTTTAATAGTTTGCGAGGGGATTCTCAGTGTAGAAATTAAATGAATTGAAACCATTGCCTGTCTGTAGGTAAGGAAGAGCACATTGAAAAGTGCCGAACACCAGAGTAGGCAGTAATGTGAAATAATAGTAAACTATTGAAAATTGACTATAATAAAACGATGGAAGAATGTGGGATAGTGAACTAACATATAGATTGGTGCAGATGCAGGTGCTGATTCCTAAAACCCAGAAATGAGTCAGCATGTTCGCACCGTAATTCTACGACATAATATACGTCAGTAATTATTCTACTCGGGAATGCACAGAGCTTGTATTTATCATAGAAAAAAAGTTAGCAGTTAGCGGTCGCTAACAGATGACTAAATGAGACTTCTAAACGTCATCACACCAAACATTAGCCACGATTAGCTTAGCGTTGTGAAGCGTAGCCATGTGACCGTGCTGTAGTTTGTTTATAGCCTAACGAAAGCTTTTTACTTATGGAGATACATTTTGCTTCAGATATCTCAAAGTGGTGTTAATACATGGAGATTATTCTGCAAAAAGTGTAAGTATCATAAATGTGTGTTTGCCAGAAAGCTTTACTTCTGCAATATACCAAAATCCAATGGAATAATCCCTTTTCTGTTTGCCAAGGGAACCCTTGCGATGCTAACTTCTAGGTCGGCCGACAAAGATACCTCATCACTGCATTAAGAATGTTTTAAAGCTACATTTAAAATGTCCCTCAATAGGGGACTTCCGGTGGCACAATGCTCACGTAAGACGCAAGGTTCTGTGCTCCGCGGACATAGTGCCCTACCAAACGATATATTTATCAAAACTCGGCAAATGAACGCCCAACTACATTCAGAATATGAGCTCTGTCGAAAAAACAACGAGAAATCAATGAAAACAACTACTGCTAGCATTAGCGCGCCTAGCATAGCTAAGTCTGAAAAAGCAGGGGCTGCTTCTAAGACAAGCATGGAGGACATTCTACGATCAATAGAGAAATCGAACCAAGAAGAACGAGGGGAAATTCAACTGATGAGGAGATGATGTAAAATAATTCAAAGGTGAAATTAGTGAGTCATTTACTAGACTGGAAACATCGGTCGGCGGTCTAAGTGCACAGCTAACAAAACTGGAGAAGAGGGTCGTTGACGCGGGAGGGCGTATCGGTGCCACGGAGGAGCAGGCCGTGACCCATGGCAGAGCCGTTAGCTTTCTACTGCAACAAGAAGCGGAGCTCATGGAAAGATGTGAGGACCTCCAGAACCGGGCGAGAAGACAAAATCTGCGACTATATCAGATCCTCGAAGGCACGGAGGGAAGGGATATGGTGGCCTTTATTAAGAAGCTACTTCCAACCGTGTTGCCCTCACTACCGCTAAAGGAAGACGACATCAGAATCGACCGTGCCCATAGGACACTTACCCCGAAGCCGAAAGAGAATGACCCTTCTAGCTCCATTTTAGTTGGATTCGCTGACTACACGGTGAAGGAACAGATCCTACGGCAGGCCTGGACACAGGGCCAAGGGAAGATGGATAACAGGCAAATCTACTTCGACAATGACCAATCACCTGAACTGCAGAGAAAACATGCACAGGTTAGATATGTCATCAAAGAACTCAAGCAGAAGAATGTCAAAGCGAAGTGCCTATATCCAGCTCGGCCGAGGATGATGGTGGGCTCGGCGGAAAAGACATTTCAGACACTGATGGAAGCCCCCCCGGCGCTTCAGAAAATGAACATTTAGATCCGAAGTTGATTAACCAAACTTCTGAGTGAGTTGACCAGGCGCCGATGGGAGAGACAGGGAAAAATGCGAACTTGCTGTCGGAGGAGGACTGTAGGGTTTTCTTCCCTGGAAGCGGCTGATAGGCACGACGAAGTAAGCTTGATCATTCAGACAGAGATGAACATTTGAGAATAACGTTTCTAGAAGGGCTCATTATTTAGATTTTACATTAGCCTACACTATAGTTTATGTTTGAATTTAGCCGAGTACATAATGTTACGTTACTAGCATAATGGTCGTTTGGGTTACGTGGTTGCGACTGACTAACGAAACGAGTGACTTTCACTCAGCCCTAGGCCCGCAGCAGTGCACCAACGGACTGGGTCTGCTGCATTTACACGTTGTGTGTTATCTAAGAGAGATGCCGCCACTCTCTGCCCGCTTCCACACGGGGACTGGTCGCTTTGCATAGGCCAGTTTGAGGAATTGGAAGCCAGTTTGAAGTGTTTTGTTTCTAACACTGTTTATCGTTGTTTTTACTTTTTACTCCTTGGCAGCTGATAGGGACCGTACAATGTATGACCTTAGCACTTGACATGTTCAGTTTAATTAGAAGGCTCTGCAATGACAGCAAGGACTAAAGGTAGGCCCATATTGGATAGTATAACTGTAGTTAGTTACAACATTAAGGGATTGGGAAAAAATACTTTCTCAGCTTAAGGCTTTGAAATGTTCAATTGCCAATGTTACAAAATACCATATGTCTGAAGTTGAGCATTTAAAGTTGAGGAGAGACTGGGTGGAACAGGTGTACAGTGCATCGTATAAGGGTGGGAGGAAGAGGGGGGTAGCGATCTTATTCAGTAGGTTTTGTGTGCTTTACCAGTTAACGAGTAATTCAGGACGAGGAAGGGCAGATAATAATTCTCAATATTAAATGATCCCCTGATCCAACAGGAATTACGTGACGGCCCTAAAGGAGTATATGATATAAATGATAATGTGAGGTTACTCCTTCTATTTTATGGGATGGTTTCTAAAGCTGTAATGAGGGGAAAGATCATTCAAATTTCCTCTAGATTAAAAAACAAAGAGAGGCGAGGAGACTTAAATTAGAGACTGAAATAACTAGACTTGAAAGGGAACACAAAGTATCGAGGGACAGGGAAAACACTGGATTGCTAAACATGAAAAACAAAAATTAGATTAGTTACTTACCTATAAGGCAGAGGGAGCGCTTAGATTGTGAAAAGAAAATATTATGAAATGGGTAATAGAGTGAGTAGGCTATTGGCCTTTCAACTACGCAAGGCTCAATCTAGCCGAGTGGTTTCTAAAATTAAACATCCACACACAAAGAATCTCAGCCTAAATAAATAGCAGAAGCATTTGCTGTGTATTACAAAAAGCTATATGAGGGCCAGGAGGTACAAGGGAAAGAGGCCAATCTCTAAGTTGTCAGTTCTGGCTAAGGTGCTCGAACGACTTGTGAGTGAACAGGTAAAGGAGTTTTTATGTACAAATGACATCCTGTCTAAACATCAGTCAGGATTCAGAAAGAAACACAGCACCATCACTGCCACGATGAAAGTGGTGAATGATATTACTAGTATTTTAGATAATAAGCAGAATTGTGCAGCTCTGTTTATTGACCTTTCAAAAGCGTTTTGACACCATTGATCATCGCATTTTAAAGCAGAGGCTGCTCAGTATTGGCATATCCAGCCTTGCAGTGGGTGGTTTGTGAACTACCTCTCTGAAAGGTCCCAATGTGTTTCATTTTGATGGACTGTTCTTCTGAGTGGTTAAACATTTCAAATGGTTGTACCACAAGGTTCTGTTTTAGGACCACTTTTATTCTCCATATATATAACAGTTGTAGGTGATAATGTGGATGAAGCTACTTTACGTTGTAACAAAACTTGAAGTTGTTGCCTGTTACAAATACCTTGGTATCTGGCTTGATGATTGTCTTACTTTTAAAACTTCAGGTCACTAATCTGCTTAAAAAGCTGAGGGTTAGGCTAGGTTTCTTCTACAGGAACAAGTCCTGTTTCTCATTTGAAGCCAGGAAAAGGCTAGACACTGTGACCTTTTTACCTGTGCTGGACTATGGTGATCTGATATATATGAATGCACCTGCCCATTGCCTTAACAAGGTAGATGCTGCGTATCACAGTGCACTGAGATGTGTTACTAACTGTAAAGCACTTACTCATCACTGTACCCTGTATGCCAAGGCAGGTCTGCCTTCACTAACTGTACGGAGGCTCAGTCACTGGTACATGTTCATTTATAAAGCCATGTTGGGTAAACTACCTTTTTATATCTTCTCTCGACGAATTGAAAGTACGTATTGCCTGAGATCTCATGATGTTGTGCCAAGTGCTAGGACTGTCTTAGGGAAGAAAGCTTTTAGTTGTGCAGCTCCACTAAATTGGAACAGTCTGCAAACCTGTTTAAAACTGAGCACTTTGGTTCCCCTGCATCATTTTGAAACTCGGCTGGGTGACATGCTGTTTGATACTCATGGTACCTGTCACTGTAAATAGAGTTTTGTAAACGGTACCCTGTACATTATGTTGTATGTCTTCCTTATTCTTGTTCTGTTGTTTTTATGTTACATGTGTAACTAATGTCCTGCAGGTCACCCTTGAAAAAGAGATATTTTGATCTCAAGGGGCTTCACCTGGTTAAATAAAGGCTACAAACAACAAAAACTAAAAAATTAGATATCACTTCTCCTTGATTCTGTAGAATTAAACAAATTGTCACAGGAGGAGGCTAACATGATGTGTTCCCCCATTACAGTAGAGGAAATATTAGATAGTATTGGTAAGCTCAAGACTGGTTAAAGTCACAAATGATCTGCTTTGTGCAACTGATAATGGACTTGCCTCTATCCCGGTTATGTTAGATCTGAGTGCTGCCTTTGACACTATTGACCATAACATACTACTCCAAAGATTAGAGCTTTTGATAGATAAGGGGAACTGCACTAAGCTGGTTCAGGTCATATCTATCAAAACGGTCTCAGTTTGTATCTGTCAACGATGAATCGTCATTACAAACTACAGTCAGTCATGGAGTACCGCAAGGGTCTGTACTTGGACCCATCCTGTTCATCATATATATGCTACCATTGGGCAATATCATAAGGAATAACTCCATCAACTTTCATTGTTATTGCAGATGATACACAATTATATCTATCAATTAAACCAGTGCAAGATGCCTCACAGACATAAAGACATGGATGACCTGCAACTTTTATCATTAAACTCTAACAAAACAGAAGTCATTATACTAGGCCCCCAGCACGTTCGTAACAACTGTCCAACAATATAATTTCTTCGGATGGTATTACCTTGACCTCCAGCACCACGGTAACACATTTTGGTGTTATCTTTGATGAGGATTTGTCTTTTAAATCCCATATAAAGCAAATGTCAAGGACTGCCTACTTCCATCTACAGAATATTGCAAAAATCAGGCACATCCTAAACCACAAAAATGCAGAAACACTAATCCATGCTTTTATCACCTCCAGGCTGGATTATTGCAATTCCCTTTTATCAGGCTGTCCAAGCTCATCATTAAAGACCCTTCAATTCATACACAATGTGTCACGATTATCATGTTATGTCACATTTGTAGTTTTGTCTGTGTTGGTGTTTTTCTTGTCTTTGGGTTTTATTGTGTAAAGTGTTCACCCCCGTTTCCTGCCTGTCTGCTTTCTGTCTGTTTCCCCTCCATGTTATTCCACGGTCTGTGTTCCTTGTGCTGCTCGTTGGTTTTGGATATTTTGGATACTGCCCTTTTTGCCACAGCTTTATATTATTTAATAAAGCTCGCTTTTTGTTAATTCTGCATTTGAGTCCTACCTGCTTCACCCGATCGTAACACAATGCTGCAGCACGAGTTTTAACAGGAACAAAGAAGATGGACCACATCACTCCTGTTTTAGCAGCTTTGCACTGGCTACCAGTTAAGTCCAAGATTTATTTTAAAATACTTTTACTCACAAAGCGCTAAATGGTCAGGGACCATCCTACCTACAGGATCTTTTAATCTCATATTGCCCCACTAGGGCATTAAGATCGCAGAGTGCAGGTCTGTTGGTGGTTCCCAGAGTCCTCAGAAAAAGATCAGGTGCTAGAGCTTTTGGCTACCAAGCCCCGTTCCTCTAGAATCAACTTCCAGTGACGATTAGGGAGGCAGACAGTGTCCACACATCCAAAAGTAGGTTAAAGACTTTCCTTTTTAGTACAGCGTACAGTTAAGACTGGTTTTAAACCCCTTTTAAACATCCTCATGGACCCTTCATTTTATGGAATTGTAATTATTGTACTCCAACTGTATTTGTGTCATTGTGTTATGTTCCTTTTTAAATTGGTATTTTCACATTGATCTTGTAAGATACGTTTGTTGTTTTTACATTGTTTTACTTTGCCAATTGTGTTTGTTGATTTGTGAAGCCCGCTGAGACAAATATGATTTGTGATATTGGGCTATATAAATAAACTTGAATTGAATAACAGATCTCCTGGTATCGATGGGTACTCGGGGGAGTACTATAAAGTTGTTGTGAATGAGTTGGCACCCATCCTATGTCGGGTATATAATTATGCATGGGATGAAGGAGACCCACCGAAATCCTGGTCAGAGGCAATCATTACGGTTATTCATAAAGAAGGGAAGGATCCCACACAATGTATGGGTTATCTGCCCATAAGCCTTCTCTGTCAGGATTTAAAAATCCTGCCCTCTATTCTGGCTAGTAGAATACAGAGGTGCATTGGGAAGCTAGTACACCCAGACCAAACGGGATTCATTGCCATGGTTTATTGCCATGGTACTAATAATGTTAGAAGAGTTCTCAATTTACAATCACTTGCCGCCGGGAGGAAAACCCCATCAATGCTTCTCAGTCTAGACGCTGAGAAAGCATTTGATAGATTAGATTTGTGCAGAGGACACTGGCACATATGGGCTTTGGTCAGACCTTTATTAACTGGGTCAAAGTGTTTTATAAGAACCCAAGATCGAGAGTTAGAGTCAACGGCCACTGCTCAGATTTCTTTGCGTTGGAAAGGGGGACGAGGCAGGGAGAGGCTTCATCCCCAGCCCTGTTTGCTCTTAGTATTGAACCTCTCACAGAACTAATCAGGAGTAATCCTCATATACAGGGAATAAAGGATGAGGATGGGAATCAACATAAGGTGGATCTATACGCTGTAAGAGTCCGTGAGGGCTGATAATTTATTCCGGGAAATTACTCTGACCTACTAATTGACCTAACCGAAGTTATTGAGTCTATGTAAGTTTACTGCTTGGCTCAGATCCACCAACGTCAGCAAGATCTCACCTCTATTAACTCCTGAAGAACCAGGTTCAATGAACTGCTGTTTCAATTCAGACGACCCACTAAATGTGTTTCAGCGATCCCGAAGGATTTTGATATCAGTGAATGAGGTGTGGCCCTACCTAAACGTGAGTGTGGCAGGGTGCAGTCTCACCTTTGAAGCAGGAGAGGAGAGCGCAGATGTCTTTTAAGTTGTCCCAATCCAAAGGGTGGGATCAGTTTATTTGAAGAAAAATAGGTCCAAACTAATACAGGGTTTTTACCTTCTCTCTTTACAACATTATAAATCATACTAAACAAAATGATGCTGTGATCATGCTGTAATATGAAACTTTAATTCAGTCTTACATTTATTACCAAAATTGTAATTTCAACTGCCCAATTCAGTTTGTGATTTTTAAATCTCCCGATAGAATTTAGAGGCATTTCCTCATAGATGACCGGTGATAATAAAAAGCATATTCAAACTTTCATTTTCACCAAATCAATTCACATCAATTTCATACCTTGATGGCGGGATTAACATTCAAAAATCCATTCCTATCCGCATGAAGATTCCTCACAGCTGGCGGGCCTAATATTCACAAACACATCAGATATCTAATCATTCCACTCATTTCACAAAGTAATTCACTCAGCATTCAACCAAGACATTTGAGGGATATTTACCAAGTCTGAGAGAACCTTACAGAGAGCTATTAACCCAGCTCTTAAGCTCTCCCTCCCTCACCCAGTGTCTTTATGCTCAACAACAGGATATAAAAACCTAAGACACCTCCTCCACAACCATATTTGTGGAAACTGGGCGTGGCCTCTGATGTACAGGACTGGACATGACCAGATATATTCTATGGCTATGCCATAAGACACACCTTGCCATGTTGGTGTAAAAAGGACATGACCCCTGCAGGACTTGCAAAATATTATTCTCGGCTATGACATTTTTTATGACTTTTTGGGGCCTCTGTCTTTTTCTCCTTAACATTGGTTTTTAGTCTTTTTAGTATAGCTTTTACAGAGTGTTTTTATCATGGGGGCTCCATATAAAAAGACGAGCACGGAAAAGTGGCAGCTCCTGAATTACCTCTCTGGCGAAGCAAAAATGTCCATTTATTTAAGCAGGAAAAACAGGGTTGAAAATAAGAAAGGGGAAGAGGCAAAAGCGATCTGGCTGTGTAACAGCAGAGCCAGACTGGCTGGAGCATCGTTTTATAAACACATTGGGGACTTGGACGCTTTTAAACAGCGTTGGTGTGATATTTTGTATTCTGTTGTGGATGAAGATTTGCACGTTGCACAAGTTTTTAAGACATAGGTTTTAATGTATTATTTTAAGTGATTTGGTTTTTTTATTGCACAATGAAGCACTTTATTTGAAGAATGTATAATTGATCGTATGTAAATAAAGTGTTTTTGCAAAAGTCAAAGTCTTCTTCTTCTTATTTCAACCAATACTTTGGCTCTCAATAACTTCAGCATACTTTCATCTACAGTAGTGTTTCTCAAAGTGGGGGGCGCGAGAGACCAGGAGGAAAAATACTTATTTAATAAAAGTGATAATAGATAAATAATCATCATTTGAACAATTATTGATTCGAATATAATATGATACAGTACAATGATGTCTGGGTCTCTGTGTTTCATTCAAGCTTGGCTCTGTGTGTGTGGAACGAGCCATTTTTTGTGCGACGGATATAAGGAGCTTTTTCAACAACAAGGTGGAGGAGAGTCCTCTCCTGTCAGACTGAGAGGCTGAGACTGACACTCTCTGAGTGTTTAGATAGTTAACTTTAGTCTAAGTTAAAAGGGGAGTGATTTGTAAAATATCCATAAAGAAATAGTAAATCTGCTTACCGTTCTGTTTCATATGGATGTTGAGAGATGTATCCACAGATCTCTTCATGTTGCTCTCAAAGTGCACCAGATTGATGCTTTTAACTTCAATATTTAAAAACATATCTTCCCGGGGGAGCATGCCCCTGGACCCCCCTATGTGAGGTCCACACACCACCTATAAAAATAGCACTTTACCCCTGCTTACACCTATATGCCGTGAGCTGATTATCGAGCCTTCCTTGTAACTGTCACACTGTGTATTTGCGTGGGGAGTGTTGCAGTAGAAAATTCCTCTGTAGCGACCGGTACATTAATGGGAAACCCTAAATGTTAGAGCACCCTCTATGAAACGTCAAGCTACCCCACAGCACCCCCAAAAGAAATCGCTGGCCCTGCCACTGAGCCTGCAACCCAATCCATCGTCTCCCGCTTATCCGTGGTCGGGTCTCGGGGGTCTCGTTCCAGCAGAGAGCCCCAAACGTTATTTTCCCCTCATCAACCAGCTCTGTCTGGGGGATCCCAAGGGGCTCCCAGGCCAGCAAAGAGATATAATCCCTCCACCTGGTCCTAGGTCTACCCCTTGGTCTCTTCCCAGCTGGACGTGCCTGGAACACCTCCCTAGGGAGGCGCCCAGGTGACATCCTTACTAGGCTCCTTTTGACGCTAAGGAGGAGCGGCTCAACTCCGAGTCCCTCCCTGATGACCGAACTTCTCACCTTATCCCTAAGGGAGACACCAGCCACCCGGCGGAGAAAACCCATCTCGGCCGCTTGTATCCGCGATCTGGTTCTTTCGGTCATGACCCATCCTTCATGACCATAGGTGAGGGTAGGATCAAACATGGCCCGGTAGACAGAGAGCTTTGCCTTCTGGCTCAGCTCCCTTTTCGTCACACGGTGCGGTAAAGCGACTGCAGTAACGCTCCCGCTGCTCCGATTCTCCGGCCCATCTCACGCCCCATTGTTCCCTCACTCGAGAACAAGACCCCGAGATACTTGAACTCCTTCACTTGGGGTAAGGACTCATTCCCTACTTGGAGTGGACAGTCCATCGGTTTCCTGCTGAGAACCATGGCCTCAGATTTGGATGCTGATAATTCTGACGTAATTTGGCCGATCAAAGTTGTTTGGGCTCTGATAAAATCGCTCCGTTACGTTCGTCCCGGCTCTCCCTACGTGTGTATGTGTGGTGTCAGGTGTCAGTATGAGAGGATGACCGCGCGTCTAATTTTGATGTGGCCCAAGAGCCAATCACAATAATACCTGCGATGCAGTGAACCAATCACCTTTGAGGAGGGGAAACCTATCGTCGATTAAACACTATCCGCCCCTGCATAACGTAACCATGGTTGACCATGGTCACCATGGTATTCCATTGCCAACCATGGTTGACCACAACATACCATGATGGTCACAGTACCATGGGGAAGAAACCATGGTCTACCATGGTCAGCCTGCCATGGTCACAATGTCATCTCCAGAAACCATGGTCAGCCATTTGAATATGGGCAAGACCATGGTCTCAAGAAACCATGGTCTACAGAAACCATGGTCGACAATCATTCTAATGAGGCGCATGCAGGCACCGTCACCTGGTGAATGTATATAAAATAGTCTTTACATGTTCACCAACTGTTTAATGAGCATGTAATGAGTGTGTGTGCAACTATAGAGTGACAGTGTACTGTAGATGAAATTAAGTGCAATTAACATGATCTATACAAATATTTAAAAATTAAATGCTTGAAACTATTGAAACGCTTGTATTAATTTATATTATTTCCAGTCTGGTAGACCATGGTTTATGTCCATGGTTTATATCAGTGCTCTACCATGGTTGACTGGTGCCATATCCCAACCATGGTCAACCATGGTTATACCATGGTTAAATGAACCATGTTCTATCATGGTAGACCATGGTCTACAATGGTTCATTTCGCAGGGGCAGTGTTTCCCCTACCATTGTCTTGGAGGGGCGCTGCGCCCCCCCAACGGAGCCCCGCGCCCCCCCCCCCCTGAAATGCAAGGTGTTATATATATATATATCATTTTTTTTTTTTTAAATATAATAATAATAATAATAGATTTCATTTGTTAGCGCTTTTACAGGTGCTCAAAGACACTTTACAGATATAGTGAAGGGATATAGCACCAAATTGCAAATAATCTATAACTACTGTCACTTTTCACATTGAACATGTGCTCTTTTATTAAATAAACTAAACGCTTTCATTTGAAGTGGTGAGTTTAGTGTTTTTGACCCTAAGAAACACTGATGCATTAATCAATAACAATAATCCACAGCTCCTCTCTCTGCTCCAGAGGATTAAAAAAATATATATCCCAATGCCACAAAAATGCATCAGTGACGTGGTTGAAATCTTGTCTCCAGAAAACAAAAAACTGTTTGATGTGGCTCTTTGCAGTAACATAGAAAACATGTGGCTCTTAACCTCTGACTGGTTGGCCACCCCTGAACTACACCGTGCGCCAAATGCTACTCCTTCCACATACTTTCAGCTAGACATTTAATTCCAACTTTAAAATGATCACCAGACATTCAGCTATTCAAATCTTATTCAGATCTTTGATATCTTTTACACTTTTTGAGATATTTAACTTAGTTTGGAGCTTGGTAGAGAGGCCTTCTTCAGATTTTAACATTAGTGTGTAGCTCGTTAACGCTAGAGTGCTTTGATCTCAAAACAGAGTGCAGGACAGCTTGACATTCTCCCAATTTAAACCTGCCATAATTCCCGAACCCTACACTCCTTGGACATAATGTTTTCATGAAAAACGGAGGAAAACCTCTCCTACGTTGACATATTAAAAAAAATGCCGCTTGAGGACATGAAGAGAAACTTGTCAAAAAGTCCACCTAGCTCCCAATAGACTCGCATGTTAAATTTGTCCGGAACTTTCTTCAGAGAGAAGTAAACTTTAGACAAACTGCTCCCATCTTCACATTTTACACACACAACCCAAAAAAAACTACATATCAGTTCATTGGGGTTCCCTGATGCTCACTTTCTGGTCATTTTTTTATAGGAGCCATAGTTTTTGATCAGGTGACACAATTGTCAGATATGATCCTCAATGCATTCTTAATGGGACTCAGTGCTGCAGTTAGTAACCATGGTGTTGCTGGGCAGATTGGGGCCACACACCTGAGTGACATCATCTAATCAGAGCAGACACGCCCACATACTTGGCCAGGTCAGCATTGCAAATGAGATGCTATCTCAATGCTTTTATCTGGTTAAATAAAGGTTAAATAAAAAAAGACAGACTGGAGGTTTGTATTGTTTTTTCAACAAAAGTTAGAAATGCAAGAGGTTTATCTCTCATTAGCCGCGTTCACACTGCGGTACTTTTCCCACAAAGGTTCATGCGAACTTAGTTCATGATCGCGTTCACACCAAAAAGAGCCGGTACTAAAAGTAGTCCATGCGAACCTTTTTACCCCCTCGAAAGTCCCTGCTCTCTAGCAGGGACTTTCGAGCGGCTCTTTTTTGAGAAAAGAGCTATATTCCTGATTGGCTGGGCGAATTGCAAACCACGCCCCGTAAAACTCCCAAAAAGTTTTGTGAAGCCGCCATTTTATTATCCTCGCATTAGCATTATTAGCATTAGCCCAGCGCAGAAACGCAGAGAGACTAACTTATGGCAACACTAAATAAAACATGGGAGCGGTGGAGATGAGGAGTTGTCGGTGTTCTGGCGATTTACTCGGAAGACGTCAGTAGAAGCTGCTGGGACTCCCAGCAGCTTCTACTGACGCCTTCCCCAACTCCGGGGACTTCCGGCCGGGGACTTTGGGCGGCAGTATACGCCGTGAAGTGGTTTGCGGCCTGCCAGTAAACCCAAAGCAGAAGAAGAAGAAGTGACGTCAGCGGCTTAATTTGCCTAATCCTCCCCCAGGGACTTTTTCTGGTGTGAACGCGATCTGTACTTAGTTCATGCGAACTAAAGAGTTCGCATGAACTCAGACCCGGCGTCATGGGCGGGCCCCATGGGGCCGGGCCCGCCCATCCAGGATTTGGGCCCGACCATCCAGGATTTGGGCCCGCTGTTTTAATCAGGGCTGAATACAACATTTTAACTGTTTTATTATTATGTTCAGTGGCGGCGCCAGGGTATACTTGGGTAGGCTACAGCCATACCAATAAATGGCTTAGCCCCACCATGAAAAATAATAATAATTAAAACTGCGGTCGCACTTGTGCGCGCAGTGATGAGCGGGCCCTCGCGTCCGTGCGCCTGTCGGGGAGGGTTGCTGGTCCCCCCCCTCAGTCCTCCGAGATGAGCCGTTTGTCATGTCTCTAAATTGTTTACCTGACTTTGCGTTCCTTTATTTCTGACCAGGAAATCTTAGGCATGTGCGCCAACTGTGTTAGGGTTAGGGTTAGGGTTAACCCTAACCCTATATGCCGACAGTGAAGAATAAACATATTTATAACTAGTTTAGCTAGCTCCAGAGGTAGATGGAATAGCTAAGTGTGTTTGGTCTAACTGTTAGTGTGTGTTTTGCTCAGCTCCGCAGTCCGTCACAGCAAACATTTAAATGTAAACCTAAGACGCAAAGAAGTCCAAGATAACAGATAAATATAAACAACCATAATGTAGATTCAATGATATGAGAGAAGTTGTAGATTAAGTGTAGACAGTATTTAAAAAAAGACAATGTTAACAGCAATGTAATAAGTATATACAGTATTATGCAAAATGACAAGTACTACATGGCACACAGATGTAATTTTTTAATTATAAGTAAAAGTATGTAAGGCTGAAGTGACAGCAGTGATGAGCATTTAGATTAATGACGGGCATATTTATCGACTGAACATGCTCATTTTCTACAGTAATGTGTCTGACCCTCCACTGATGCTGTATACTAAGTTTGGCGTTGAAAAAGAAAACATGGAAATGTAAGGTAATATTTCACTGTTTTTAACATTATGGTAATTTAAAAAAAATAAAGAAGTTGGAGCTTTGGGGTTCCTGGACATAATATGTAGAGTAGGTCCACCCGAATAAGTGGGCAAAATGTCAGGTCATTCGGAGTTACGGTGCCACTTTGTAAAGGTTTCCAAAAATGGAAATGTAGTAGTTTGGTTGAATTTGTAAATCGTCAACAATGGTGTATTCGCTGTTAGCTTACGACCTCCACGAGTAATTTTTCAAAAATGTGCTCCTCAATTAAGTATTATATTGGATAGGGGCTGAACTTGTCCTGCATTGGAATTTTTCCGATCATTCCCCTAGGAGGAGTTCGCAAGAACGTGCGTAAAATGGCTGAAAAACGCACATTGTTCAAAATGGTGGACTTTCTGGGGGGCGGGGCTAATGGAAGGCAATTTGAAATATGTGTGCAATCATAATAGCAATACGTATACAGCGTTTCGTGAATATCGGAATTACTATATCCGAGTAGTTTGGAGTAATTTGCGACATGTAAATCGTCAAAAATGGTGTATTCGCTGTTAGCTTACGACCTCCACGAGTAATTTTTCAAAAATGTGCTCCTCAATTAAGTATCATATGGGATAGGGGCTAAACCTGTCCTGCATTGGAATGTTTCCGATCATTCCCCTAGGAGGAGTTCGCAAGAACGTGCGTAAAATGGCTGAAAAACGCACATATTTCAAAATGGCCGACTTTTTGGGGGGCGGGGCTAATGGAATGTATCTACAAATATGTCCGCAATTCCATGAGTAATGTCTGTGCTAAAATCCGTGAAGTTCTGAGAGTTATATGTGACTACCACACAATAGGGGGCGCTAGTGAGCAGTATTTTTGAAAAAGTACGTTGTTTTTTTTACATTCTTGAAAAGGTCGTGGGCTGTGATGCGTGTCCCAAGTTTTGCGTACCGAAACACATTTAAGCACATCGTCATAAAAAAAAAAGTACAGGCCACGCCCACAATTGTCATTCGTTGTGACACTTTCAATATAAGTCCATACTCATCCCCAGAGTATGTCTAAAAAAAAAAAAAAAGATTTCGTCCATCATTTCATGAGTTATACATTTGTCATGTTTTTGGCGCCCCCTATAGTCCAAAATGGATATTACTTTTTGTGCTTATTCCCCAATACACACTGAACCTTACCACCAAAATGTGTGTTTTTTTGGTACATTGTTGATGAATTATGAGAATTTCTATCTAAGCCCCACCTTTTTGCAAACACGTTTAGAGTAATGACGGCCACATTTATCGACTCAACATGCTCATTCCCTACGATAATGTGTCTGACCCTCCAGCGATACTGTATACTGAGTTTGGTGTTGAAAAACCTAAATTTGAAATTTAAGTGAATATTTCACTGTTTTTAACATTATGGTAATTAAAAAAAAATGAAGGAGGTGGAGCTTTCGGGTTCCAGGACATAATATGTAGAATAGGTCCACCCGAATAAGTGGGCAAAATTTCAGGTCATTCGGAGTTACGGTGCCACTTTGTAAAGGTTTCCAAAAATGGAAATGTAGTAGTTTGGATGAATTAGCTACATGTAAATCGTCAAAAATGGTGTATTCGCTGTTAGCTTACGACCTCGACGAGTAATTTTTCAAAAATGTGCTCCTCAATTAAGTATCATATTGGATAGGGGCTGAACCTGTCCTGCATTGGAATTTTTCCGATCATTCCCCTAGGAGGAGTTTGCAAGAACGTGCGTAAAATGGCTGAAAAACGCACATTTTTCAAAATGGCCGACTTTCTGGGGGGCGGGGCTAATGGAAGGCAATTTGAAATATGTGTGCAATCATAATAGCAATATGTATACAGCGTTTCGTAAATATCGGAATAACTATATCCGAGTGGTTTGGAGTAATTTGTGACATGTAAATCGTCAAAAATGGTGTATTCGCTGTTAGCTTACGACCTCCACGAGTAATTTTTCAAAAATGTGCTCCTCAATTAAGTATCGTATGGGATAGGGGCTAAACCTGTCCTGCATTGGAATTTTTCCGATCATTCCCCTAGGAGGAGTTCGCAAGAACGTGCGTAAAATGGCTGAAAAACGCACATTTTTCAAAATGGCCGACTTTCTGGGGGGCGGAGCTAATGAAAGGCAATTTGAAATATGTGTGCAATCATAATAGCAATATGTATACAGCGTCTCGTGAATATCGGAATAACTATATCCGAGTAGTTTAGAGTAATTTGCGACATGTAAATCGTCAACAATGGTGTATTCGCTGTTAGCTTACGACCTCCACGAGTAATTTTTCAAAAATGTGCTCCTCAATTAAGTATCATATGGGATAGGGGCTAAACCTGTCCTGCATTGGAATTTTTCCGATCATTCCCCTAGGAGGAGTTCGCAAGAACGTGCGTAAAATGGCTGAAAAACGCACATATTTCAAAATGGCCGACTTTTTGTGGGGCGGGGCTAATGGAATGTATTTACAAATATATCCGCAATTCCATGAGAAATGTCTGTGCCAAAATTCGTGAAGTTTTGAGAAACTATATGTGACTACCACACAATAGGGGGCGCTAGTGAGCAGTTTTTTTGAAAATGTACGTTTTTTTTTTACATTCTTCAAAAGGTCGCGGGCTGTGACGCGTGTCCCAAGTTTTGCGTACCGAAACACATTTTAGCACATCGTCATAAAAAAAAAAGTACAGGCCATGCCCACAATTGTCATTCGTTGTGAGACTTTAAATATAAGTAAATACTCATCCCTAGAGCATGTCTAAAAAAAAAAAAAAGATTTCGTCCATCGGTTCATGAGTTATACATTTGTCATGTTTTTGGCGCCCCCTATAGTCCAAAATGGAAATCACTTTGGGTGCCTATTCCCCAATACAGACTGAACCTTACCAACAAAATGTGTGTTTTTTTGGTACATTGTTGATGAATTATGAGCATTTCTTTCTAAGCCCCGCCTTTTTGCGAGTACGTTTTAATTCATGTTGGAAATATTTATCGTTTGAACATGCTCATCTCCTAGGGTAATGTGTCTGACCCTCCGGTGATACTGTATACTGAGTTTGGTGTTGAAAAACCAACATTTGAAATTTAAGTGAATATTTAACTGTTTTGTAAATTATGCTAATTTAAAAAAAAATAAAGTAGGCGGAGCTTAGGAGTTCAAGGAGATTATTTGTAGAGCAGGTCCACCCGGATATGTGTGCAAAATTTCAGGTCATTTGGAGTTACGGTGCGACTTTGTAAATGAATTCCGAATTGGGATTTGTATAGGTGGCGCTAGCGAGCAAGTTGTACAATTGACTCCAGAATAAGGTAGTTTTCACCAGTTATGGAGTCCGTGCAAAATTATACAACTTTTTCAGCGTCCTAAAGGCCTCAAAAACAGGAAACGCCAGCAGAAAAAAAATAATAATACCACGAATAACAATAGGTATCCTTGCACTTCGTGCTAGGACGCCGTTGGGTCCTAGCACTCTCGTGCTCGGGCCCTAATAATACCACGAATAACAATAGGTATCCTCGCACTTCGTGCTAGGACGCCGTTGGGTCCTAGCACATCGTGCTCGGGCCCTAATTAAAACTGCGGTCGCACTTGTGCGCGCAGTGATGAGCGGGCCCTCGCGTCCGTGCGCCTGTCGGGGAGGGTTGCTGGTCCCCCCCCTCAGTCCTCCGAGATGAGCCGTTTGTCATGTCTCTAAATTGTTTACCTGACTTTGCGTTCCTTTGTTTCTGACCAGGAAATCTTAGGCATGTGCGCCAACTGTGTTAGGGTTAGGGTTAGGGTTAACCCTAACCCTATATGCCGACAGTGAAGAATAAACATATTTATAACTAGTTTAGCTAGCTCCAGAGGTAGATGGAATAGCTAAGTGTGTTTGGTCTAACTGTTAGTGTGTGTTTTGCTCAGCTCCGCAGTCCGTCACAGCAAACATTTAAATGTAAACCTAAGACGCAAAGAAGTCCAAGATAACAGATAAATATAAACAACCATAATGTAGATTCAATGATATGAGAGAAGTTGTAGATTAAGTGTAGACAGTATTTAAAAAAAGACAATGTTAACAGCAATGTAATAAGTATATACAGTATTATGCAAAATGACAAGTACTACATGGCACACAGATGTAATTTTTTAATTATAAGTAAAAGTATGTAAGGCTGAAGTGACAGCAGTGATGAGCATTTAGATTAATGACGGGTATATTTATGGACTGAACATGCTCATTTTCTACAGTAATGTGTCTGACCCTCCACTGATGCTGTATACTAAGTTTGGCGTTGAAAAAGAAAACATGGAAATTTAAGGTAATATTTCACTGTTTTTAACATTATGGTAATTAAAAAAAATGAAGTAGGTGGAGTTTTCGGGTACTTGGACATAATATGTAGAGTAGGTCCACCCGAATAAGTGGGCAAAATGTCAGGTCATTTGGAGTTACGGTGCCACTTTGTAAAGGTTTCCAAAAATGGAAATGTAGTAGTGTGGATGAATTTGTGACATGTAAATCGTCAAAAATGGTGTATTCGCTGTAAGCTTACGACCTCCACGAATAATTTTTCAAAAATGTGCTCCTCAATTAAGTATCATATGGGATAGGGGCTAAACCTGTCCTGCATTGGAATTTTTCCGATCATTCCCCTAGGAGAAGTTCGCAAGAACGTGCGTAAAATGGCTGAAAAACGCACATATTTCAAAATGGCCGACTTTCTGGGGTGCGGAGCTAATGGAAGGCAATTTGAAATATGTGTGAAATCATAATAGGAATATGTATACAGCGTTTCGTGAATATCGGAATAACTATATCCGAGTAGTTTAGAGTAATTTGCGACATGTAAATCGTCAAAAATGGTGTATTCGCTGTAAGCTTACGACCTCCACGAGTAATTTTTCAAAAATGTGCTCCTCAATTAAGTATCATATTGGATAGGGGCTGAACCTGTCCTGCATTGGAATTTTTACGATCATTCCCCTATGAGGAGTTCGCAAGAACGTGCGTAAAATGGCTGAAAAACGCACATTTTTCAAAATGGCCGACTTTCTGGGGGGCGGAGCTAATGAAAGGCAATTTGAAATATGTGTGCAATCATAATAGCAATATGTATACAGCGTTTCGTGAATATCGGAATAACTATATCCGAGTAGTTTAGAGTAATTTGCGACATGTAAATCGTCAACAATGGTGTATTCGCTGTTAGCTTACGACCTCCACGAGTAATTTTTCAAAAATGTGCTCCTCAATTAAGTATCATATGGGATAGGGGATAAACCTGTCCTGCATTGGAATTTTTCCGATCATTCCCCTAGGAGGAGTTCGCAAGAACGTGCGTAAAATGGCTGAAAAACGCACATATTTGAAAATGGCCGACTTTTTGTGGGGCGGGGCTAATGGAATGTATGTACAAATATATCCGCAATTCCATGAGAAATGTCTGTGCCAAAATTCGTGAAGTTTTGAGAAACTATATGTGACTACCACACAATAGGGGGCGCTAGTGAGCAGTTTTTTTGAAAATGTACGTTTTTTTTTTACATTTTCGAAAAGGTCCTGGGCTCTGACGTGTGTCCCAAGTTTTGCGTCCGAAGCTCATTTTATGCTATCGCAATTTAAAAATAATGTATAGGCCACGCCCACATTCTGAATTTGTTGCGACACTTTGAATCTAAGTTCGTAGTCGCCCCGAGAGTATGTGTAAACAAAACACAAAAAGATTAGTCCATCCGCTCTTGAGTTATAAATTGGTGGTGTTTTTGGCGCCCCCTATAGTCCAAAATGAAAATACTTTAGTGTGCCTATTCCCCAAGACAGACTCAACGTTTCCACCAAAATCTGTGATGTTTGGATACATTGTTGATGAATTATGATCATTTCTTTCTAAGCCCCGCCTTTTTGCGAGTACGTTTTAATTCATGGCGGAAATAATTATCGTTTGAACATGCTCATCTCCTAGGGTAATGTGTATGACCCTCCGGCGATGCTGTATACGAAGTTTGGTGTTGATAAACTAAAAATTGAAATTTAAGTGAATATTTAAGTGTTTTTAAAATTATGCTAATTTAAAAAAAAGTAGGCGGAGCTAAAGATTCCAATTGGATTATTTGTAGAGCAGGTCCACCCGGATATGTTTGCAAAATGTCAGGTCATTCGGAGTTACGGTGGGACTTTGTGAATTTTTCCAAAATGGAATTGAAATAGGTGGCGCTAGCGAGCAGGTTGGACAATTTGAACTCATCGACTCCAGAATATCAAATTTTTCACCGGTCCTGGCGTCCGTGCAAAATTATACAACTTTTTCAGCATCCTAAAGGCCTGAAAACAAGGATTCCGTAATTATATAATAATAATAATAATACCACGAATAACAATAGGTATCCTTGCACTTCGTGCTAGGACGCCGTTGGGTCCTAGCACCCTCGTGCTCGGGCCCTAATAATAATAATACCACGAATAACAATAGGTATCCTCGCACTTCGTGCTAGGACGCCGTTGGGTCCTAGCACATCGTGCTAGGACGCCGTTGGGTCCTAGCACATCGTGCTCGGGCCCTAATAATAATTAAAACTGCGGTCACAGACGTGCACGCAGTTGTGGGCGGGCCTTCGCGTCCGAGCGCCTGTCGGGGAGGGTCGCCGGTCGTCCCGGCGTCCTGCAGGCGTGCTGGAGTCGTGGTAAATAAGCTGCGTGTGATCTGACCAGGAGGTATTAGGCTTGTGTGTTAGTGGTTCTGGCTGTGTAAGCAGGGTGTTGATTTGTGGTTGATGTTATAGTTGTTGAATGGAGGTATAGTTAAGAGTTGTTTGAGTTTTTACGGGATATATTTGGCGTGTTAAAGAAATGTGTACAGTCCAACAATAGTTCAAGCCACTACAGGGATTTGAACCCTGTCTCATATGAGAGTCCATACCAGTGGTGTTTGCTTTTTGTGGCTGTGTGTATTGATCAAAAAGCAAACCTGCAATACAGTTGTTAATGTGATGTTGTCAATGGCACGTGAAGCTGTGTGTTGGGTAATAGTGATGTATGACTAAATATGTAGTTGTAACATATGTATTGCACTGTATTGCAGGATAACATTGATCTGACGTAATTGGGAACAGCATGCTATGTAATGTTAAATGTCCTGTTAGCAGGGCAGTGGGGTTTGCTATAAGCATGAAAGACCTCTCCATTCCCTGTGTAGTAAGACATGTAGGTGATTAGGTGTGGTATGGGAGAGAAGACAAATTAAAACAGTTTGTGAACTGGAATGGAAATAGTGAAATGTTGGTGTGATTTATTTAGTGTATGTAATTAAACAGAGTGATTGGTGTTGTGTGAGAAGTGATATGTGTAGATGTGGGAATGTGGATGAGGGTGGATTATGCAGACGTTTTTGCAGAAAGTGGAACAACCTGTGGAAATGACTGTAAAGTAATGCACAGTAGGGTTGGTTACAAGTGCAAGATGACACAGAATTAGTTGGGGTTTGTTGTGGATGGTGTTGACATTGATATAGGCAATAGTGTGCCTCTCTTTGCGTACGCATACATAAACATATTAATAAGGCATTACATTTTGTTATTAGAGCGCTTTTACAGGTGCTCAAAGCGCTGTACAAGTACACATTACAGATATTAGACATGTAAGAGCCATTACTGTGGACATTACCCACATGAGCAAATGCGGGTAAAGTGTCTTGCCCAAGGACACAACATATGTACAGTCACACATTACTCCTAAGTAGTTGTTGTGGCACTGACACCCAACAACAGTCATGTAGGACTTGGCAGGGATCAAGGTGTTGAGGTTCCTGTCCCTGCTTCCACTGTCCAGACACAACCAAATGTACGGAGTGTTGTTTGTCAGTTCCAGAAATGGAACTGGTTAGGACCGCTTTCTTAGTAGACATTGAACTGCTTCATGAGTGCTGAAGTACATTGGCTTGACCGTGGTTTCTCCCAGGTATGGACTTGTATTTGTGAGATATACATGATCGATCAATGTTCCCTTTTCTGTTGTGGGTTCAGATACCAGTTGGGAGTATCCAAGGGTTGTCATGAATGTGGACATTGAAGTGGATTTGAGCAGATCTTGGTTGAAGTCCCCCAACATGACAATGTTGTTTGATGTGGCATTGAGGGCATTGGTCAACTGGGGCATGTTGGTTTTGAACTGCGTCATGGGATAGTTTGGTGGTCGATAAACAACCGCAACAATGAAATTGTCTTCGGTGAAATGACAGGCAATGCATTCAATGTTGAGGTTGGGAAGATCCAGTTTGGTGTAATGTAAATGGTCTCGGCAGTAGATCCCAACGCCGCCACCCCTGTGAGATGGAGTTCATGACTTTATGAGCTGTTCATGAGCACTCATGAAACATTATAACAACAACTCATCATATGTTCACTTGTCATGTTCATGAACCAAAATTCTTAAAATGCTCATGAACCATTTTAAAGAGCAGTTCATGAAATGTTTATGAACATTGTTCATTCATATAAAGTTCCTCTTTTGCTCATGACAGACTTTTATGAGCAATTTATGAACTTTTCATGATCCAGCCAATCACAACATTATAATTAAAACCCCACAAAGTGTGCATGAGCATTTCATGAACTTTTCATGACTATGAGCATTTCATGAATTTTGGATGATTGTGGCAAGTTCAGAATATTTTGGAATATTCATGAGCATTTTATGAACTTTTGATGATCAGTGTGATGTTTTTAAAGACCTCTTGAATATTCATCTACTATTTGAACATTTCTTTATTTTTTAAAACTTTTAATCTTAAAACAAAACAATAGTGAATTTGAAACTGAACATTATCTGTATTTATTTTGGTGACATTCATATCATTTTATGGTTTATCTGTACTGTTTGAGAAGCAGTACGAGTAAGTAGCGCCAAGGTGGAACCTTTGGCAGGTGAGCGGTGACATCTGGGTTACCTTAGGGGGGACACTTCCGCCCCCTCCTCAGAAGCAATCCAGACGATCAACCGGATCCTGTGTATAATTATTGCTGCTGCACTTTTCTGTTTTCTACAGGTCAGTACATGATGAAAATGATCGATGTTAACTTGTGTGAATTAGATATGATGTTGGAGATGTTTAGGAGAGTGTGTCAGAAGGTTTTGAGCATGTTTGACATAGTAACGGTATTTTAAAAATACTAAACTGTCGTCAACAATAGAGGCCATTTTCGCGGGCTTCAGCCGCACCTGGGTAAATGTGACCTGAGCGAAGGCTCGCAGGCAGGTTAGCTGCTGCGCACGGGTAATACGTTATGTTTACCTGAGTGCAGTCTTGCAGGCACATTGCCTTGTTTTTTGTTTATTAACATTGACAGTGTATTTTTGTGATCTCCATAATATGTTATATTTGGTAAAGATAGATATATTGATAGAAAGTATTATTTGATAGCGTTATGTGTTTATAGATAACAACCTGTCCTTCACTGCAAACATAGCTGCTACAACGCGCTGCTGCAGATACACGCTTTACAACATCAGGAGGATGCGTCCCCAGCTGACCCAGAAAGCGACGCAGGTTCTGGTCCAGGCTCTCATCATCTCACGCCTAAACTACTGCAACTCCCTCCTGGCTGGTCTACCTGCATGTGCCATCCGACCTGCAGCTCATCCAGAATGCAGCGGCTCGTCTGGTCTTCAACCTTCCTGAATTCTCCCACACCACGCCGCTCCCTCGCTCCCTCCACTGGCTTCCGGTAACTGCTAGAATCCACTTCAAGACAATGGTACTTGCGTACCATGCTGCAAATGGATCTGGCCCTTCCTACATCCAGGACATGGTTAATCGTACACCCCAGCACGTGCACTCCGCTCTGCATCAACCAAACGGCTCGCTGCACCCTCGCTGCGAAGGGGACCCAAGTTCCCATCAGCAAAAACACGTGGGTTTGCTATCCTGGCTCCAAGATGGTGGAATGAGCTCCCATTGACATCAGGACAGCAGAAAGCTTACACACCTTCCGGCGCAGACTGAAAACTCATCTCTTTCGACTCCACTTCGAGCAATAGAACTATTAACAAAGCACTTATGGACTGGCTTACCTAAAGCCAGTTGAGTAGCACTTGAAATGTTTTTGCTCTATGAAACCTGATGTACTTATATAATTCAGTTTTCTTCAAGTTTGTATCTTCTTGGTCGAATGCACTTATTGTAAGTCGCTTTGGATAAAAGCGTCAGCTAAATGCAATGTAATGTAATAATTTATATTAACTATGTTGAATTTCTCCTTGAGATACAGTAATTGACTGTGACAGACAGATAACTTAAATGGAGAAATGTGATGTTTGTAAAGTTCAGCTATTTGAATGTAACTGTGTACTTTGAATTTTGAATAAGAAGCATTCCAGACGATCAACCGGATCCTGTGTATAATTATTGCTGCTGCACTTTTCTGTTTTCTACAGAAATCATTTATTGTTGCTGTGGTACCCAAGCTGTTGGGACCCGTAACAAAAAATGTTGTGCAGCTGAGTGTCAAGAACTGCTTCAAATAGTGATAGGATTAATTGTAGTGCTCCACCTGTATACATGTATGTTTGTTTGTTTGTTTGTTAATTTGAGTAAAGTTCCATTGTGATTGACATAATTGTTGTTTTCTATGGTTGCCAATTGACCCACAGTCAATGGTTCATGAACAGTTCATAGCCAGCCATTGAATTATATTCAGTGACTGGGTATGAACTGTTCATGAACGGTTCATGAAGTTGTTATGAACAGTTCTTGATATGTTCTTGGTTGAAAACTGAATATCCCTACACACTCACTGAAAACTCCATTCCATGAATTGTTCATGAACCTGCCTAAAACCATATTCCATGAATTGTTCATGAACCATTCCAGCACAGGAGTTTCATGAGTAGTTCATGAACTGCCCTAGTGCCATTTAATGTTCATGTCACTTTCATGAACAGTTCATCAACTTTGTTATGAGCTGTTCATGAATATGGTTCACTAATATTTCATGAACTTGTCATGACAAGTTCACGAACAGTTCACTATCATCTCACTGGGGCACCTTGTTGGTCCTTGTATGCTGCCAAAACCGGGTCCGGTGTGTTGTAGGCCTTACAACGTGGCATACTGTGAAATGTGTAGTTTGGAATGCGTGTAGTGTCAGGTGTGACAGTGTGAGGTAACCATGTCTCTGTGACAGCCACACAGCTATAGGGAAATGGCTGAACAGCAAGTGTTAGATCAGGTAAATGACTGGGCAAGCTCTGAACATTCATAGAGAATATTGAGAATGACAGAGTGTTCTGTGTGGGTGTAGTACTGATGGGTACAAATGCTGGCATGCCTGCAAGGGAGTCTTGAATATTGGGTTTGCAATAGATGGCGCTGTCTTTGAAGTCCTGCAGTGTCAGGCCAAGTAAGCTGCTAACACGGCTCAAAGCCACATATAACTGTCCCGGTGCAAACACGCCTTTAAGCGAAATGACGGCTTGGTCTACAGTTAGTCCTTGCACCTTGTGGACAGTACAAGCCCAGGCCAACTTCAATGGAAACTGTTTGCGCAATTGCCCCTTGCCGCCAAACCTTTCCTCCTCCATGTGTATGGGAGTAGCTGAAATGTGTGCAGGAGATTTAGGGGAACGCGTCCTTCGGTGACTTCCCACCTTGTCAGAGTCAAATTTCACAAAGACAGTGTTGTCAGAGGTTTTGCTGTCATTCATGACAATGTTCATGACTTCGCCGCACACTCCGTTCACCAATCCGTCAGACACATCGATGTTTTTGATCAGCATGACACGTGCTCCATGTCCTATGTCCAAGGACTCGGGTAGAATGGATTGGTAGACATGTTTGAAGTGGCCCTGTTTCAATTGCATGAGTCTGGTTTTTGGATTTTTCTCATAATCCAGTGCCTGCACACACAAGTGGTCTGGACATGTGGCACCTAACTGGATGATGTTGTGTGCGTTGACTTGTGCGTTGGTGGGAAAAATATGCAAGGCCGAGCTGGCGAGTCCGGTTTCACAGTTTTTCAACAGTGCGATGTCACTTGGATGAAGGGCGGTGGTTTTGAGTCTTGTACGCAGTCTGTTCAACATTTCGGCAAACACAGTGTCTTGTTGGCGTACAATGGTGGTCAACTGTGCGATGGAGAAATTGCCATTCCATAAATCACATAGTCGTGCCTTGGCTTGAACTGGGCTGAGCTGGAAAAAGTCTCCCACAGCTATGACACAGACGTTTCCAAATGGCGAATGATCCCCGGGTTGCATAATTTGGCGAAGCCTGCCGTGAATGTAGGCCAGCAAGTTATGACTGACCATAGAGATTTCATCTATCACCAGGATCTGCAGGTCGTTTAATTCAGTACGTAAGGTACTGAGTTTGGCCTCGCCTAAGGGCATGTAGGGGAGTTTCACATTCATGCCTATAGACAATGTGCTATGTATTGTGGTGGCTTGGATGGAATAAGCAGCAATGCCAGTTGGGGCAGTCAACAAGACGGTGACCTTGTCCGGTGAACTAGCAACCTGGGACAACAATCTAGTGGCTTCATATTGGATGGCCTTGATGAGGTGTGTTTTCCCTGTGCCAGCACCGCCAGTGATGAAGACATGGAAAGGTGTTGGCTGTTTGCCATTGACTTTGGCATGGCACCAATGTCTGACTTGGTAGAAGATGTCTCTCTGTTGGACGTTCAGTGATCTGAGGAGGTTAAGTGCATCAGGGCGACACATGGAGTTAGCATGTGCCTCAAAACGACTTCCCTGGGCACCACTGTCAGGGATGTCTGGATTGTCATCAGTGTCTTCATCCACGGTTTTGCACGCGTAGCCTCATTTCCTCGTCACATTCCAAATCTTCCAGACATTGATCGGGACACATTTGGCACCAGGCCATCTTCAAGGATGTCTTGGTTTACAATGTCATTGCCGAATGTGTGATGTCTTGACATTCCTTCTCAAAAGTTTGCCTGTTCACGTCAACAGTGTCTTTAACAGAGTGAGGCTGGCCGTCTAGCAGCCAGTGACCATGGCGATAGAACTCTTCGTATGTGGGACAACCTGGAGGTTTGAGGTCATCAGCTACACGGTAAGGTAGGAACAGCTGCAAAATGTTTTGGAAGTACTTTTCCGGCTGCGTGTCATTTGAGAACCGCACATAGCGCACCACGGCAGTGCGTGCCGGTTGCCTTTTCTGGATAAATTCAAGTCCCTGGCCTAGTTGGATTTTCTTCCGAGGGCTCTCGCTGTTAGACAGAACTCTGTATTCTGACAGAAAGGTAGCCAAACACATTTGATGGAAAAGGGGTTCGCTTGGTCTGGCTGCATATCGGTCCACAGGACTGGTCATCCACATGTTGTCGTTAGTGAGCGTCTGTGAATTGGCCATGCGTTTCAGTGTGGCCATAGGCCGGCTGATGCGCGTGGCGTGTTCTCCTGTGGGAATGTACACGGTGGCGCGCGAGCATCCTTTTAAAAGGCATCTGGAGCAGTCTGTACACGGCTTCCTGTGCGCACACATCTCGATTATGCAAATACACACGTCCCATCTTGCGCATGGCCTGCTTGGCATCTGTGTTGCCCTCCTGTGTTGCTTCACGGTGAGCGGCGGTGAGAATTAAGCCCATTTCGCGCTCAGCTTTAGCAATGTATGAAATGATGTAGACAATGCAAGCATATGCATTGACAACAAACTGGATGTCCATGTTAGCATTCCATGCTGAAAGTAAGTGCTTGTTGTAAGGATTCACCCATACGTCTGCGGGTTGGCGCCTAAGGACAACTTGTGTTTTGCCAGCAACGCAGGCAAAAGCAGTTTCCAACAGCTGTTGGGTCATGCCAAGTTTGTCATACAGCTGTGACACAGTAGTGAAAGTCTCCCTGACATCAGTGACTGTGTCTTTGACCTTGGTCATGAGTTTACATGCTGCGTCTTTGGTCATGTGGTTGTTAGTGGTGTCCTGGGGCGAGCACAAGTCGTCATTATTCCGTCCTCTGGAAACAAAGGACGTGGGAAATTGAAGCGACATACAGTGCGACAGGACTTGGAATGCTTTTTGCTATGCGTTTGGAGGGTTGATACCTGTTCCTGAAGACTGTCATCACCTTCTGGAAGTGAGCATGAAATGTATTTGTCAACAAACAGTACCACCTCCTCATCACTGTCGCGATCCACTTGTGGGCTGTTGGCAATCCAGAAAATGGCATGAATATGAGGACTCCCTCTCTGTTGGAACTCCACACGATAGAAGAAGTCTACCACCTTTCCTATTGGTTGGCTTGGTGATTGTATGACCTCTTTTAGAAAGGTCCGCCATCTTTGTCAAACATGCGTGCTGCAGTGACAGGATTGCGACGCAAAAGACCGCATTTGTCACTCCAGTCTAAATCGGCGACATTGTCACATCGTCCTTCTTGACGCATCATGCTGATAAGCAAATTCTCCCACCGCATGTCAGCAGCAGAGAAGGAGCAGAAGAAAGTGGGCAATCCAAGCTGCCTGACCATGGCAAACACATCCTTTTGGGCTCCAGCCCAAAAAGCAGGTGTGCCACGAATGGGCCGCAGGAATCTGTAGCCGTCATTGGTTTGAAGTATGTTTTTCAGAGTGTCAGTGTTGTTTAGCATGGCCCCTGTAATCGTACCTGGTGATGTCCCGAAATGTCCTTTACGTAAAGCGATGGAGATACTTGAAGAGACCATCTGTACTTCAGTCATGTACTGAGCGTAGAAGATGTAATCAACATTATGTGCAAACCGACCGTCGGCATGCATAATGCGACTTTTAAAGTAACTGGCCAAGGTCACCCTGTGGTTCCAGAAATCATGGTAGGTTGGACCACCCTGTGGGAAAAGGACGGGGAAACTTTTGGCCTCGTTGGTTTTGTCTGTAAGAAGGGCAACAGGATTGTTACCTTCAGCAGGAGCAATGTTCAGGGTTGTGTCATAACGGTCTAAGATTTCCTGTCCTAGATCCACAGGTTGGAGACATGTGTCCATGAACATGCCATGTGTTTGGCGGTCATGTGATGGTTCCTCGTCAACACATGCCTCTTCTGGCTGTGTGTGTTCGTCAGGAGGCTGTTGGTTGACGTCTTGCTCATAGCGATTTAACCATTCGGTGTTGAAGAGTATGTCAGCGTAATAAGGGTTGTACGCTTGTAACCCACAGCAAGGCTTTTTTGATACGCTGGACACTGACGTATTGGTAGCTGTAATTAGCCGTGTATGACATCTTGCGTTTCAGGTGAACTCGCAGTAGTGAGTCATCATCGTCTGACCTTGGCAAAACGTGTGTGGTCGCCGTTATGTTGGCAGGGACACATGTCACCGGCCACGTGTTGTCTTCTTCAGGTGTCGATAGGTTGTGTCTGCATGATATTGTCGTTTACTATCCAGTCTTTTCCTGTTTCTGATATACTTGGAAGTGGTGCCAGGTTGGGAGCGAGGGGCACTTGAAGGACAGGTGGGGTTTTCAGTGGGCTGTGTGTCAGACATGTCATCTGCAACCTGTGGCACAACGTTGCCCCTCTTAGCACTCCTCGTTACCATTGCTCTAGCATAGGGCAAGGCTGGAGACCTACACAACATATGACATTCCAACAAGTTCCCCTTCTTTGTGCAAAGAACGGGTTCATCGTGTGTGGCATTCCAATGTTTCAAATAAATGTTTTGCTCTGTGAGTCTCGGTCCTCGCCATTGAAATTTCAACCATGTGCCACTGTGTATGTAGATTAGTGCTGTAGCGACGCGTCGACTTCAAAATATCGTCGACGACATATTTCCGCGTCGACGCGTCGCTACACACACGTGGGTGTGTAAATAAAGCAACAAGCAGTTCGCAATCGCACTTCAAACACAATGGAGACTGAAGCGGCTACCACCTCCTCCTCACAGGATTGCGCATGAAGCCCTCAAACGAAAACATCTCGCCTAGGTCTTCAAAAGCATGGGAATATTTAAAGTTAGTCCAAAACGCAAAGATATTGTCATTTGCAGTCTTGCCAAATGGAGTTGGCATATCACACAAGCACAACGGCTATGTGGAACATTTAAAGCGGCAGCTAGCTGTGGTGGCTATCATTAGCAGCTAGCATTTGCTCTCCGATTTTTACATAAAAATGGAATTATGGATTATAAATTCAATCATTTTTTTATACATAGACGTTAAAAAACCTATGGATTAACCGATTCAGCCGCGTTTTTCTCATTTTAATGCCATTGAACACGTCTTTGATCAGATTGACAGCTACGGTGGTGAGACGATCTCCCTAGAAGCTCTGTAAAGGTACGTGTTGTGATGACTGTATTTGCTTCCCCTGTCGCGAGTCCGGATCACTCAGTGATGATACTATATACCTACATAATCTGTGGAGTCTCAGCTTTAATCGGATATCTTGTATGTGCAGCTACGATAAGTAATAAGGGTACTTTTATCTTAAGTTCTGTGCCAATGTCCGTTAGCATTTTTCGCTCATGGGTCATTTAGATGCTTCTTATGAGACTTGTGTTTTGTTTTGGTAAACATGGTTTGTATCGTCAGTTAGCTGAGATTCTCCCGTTAATCTGGTATAACACATTAATAGGTTCTTAAATATTAAGATCCCCAGAGACACAGTATCGTGAAATTTATTTTTTTTACATTACGTTTTTTATGAATTGAACAACAGAAAAATATTCGTTAGATTAGTCGACTAATCGATCAAATAATCGCCCGATTAATCGTTTTCGAAATAATCGTTTCCCCCCAGCACTCAGTGTTGTAGTGGGGATTTTTTTACTGGGGGGACGCTATTTTAAATTAGGTCATCCCAAACAATGCCAAACAAGTGCGCACGCGCGCAGTGCACTCACAAAACGGGCAGACAGGTCCACAGAAACTACCGGTATGCTTAGTCCTACTTTAGTTACTGTACTGCAAAAAGCAGACGGCGCTGTGCTCAACACACACACACATACTCAAAACCATGGACACACTGGCACATACGTTACATAAACAATGTATAGGCCTAAATCGCATAAACTACAGTATTGCAACTAAGCAGACAGTGCTGCTTTCTCTCTCTCTACTCTCCACTTTCAAAATCTATTTAAAACTCATAACAAACAAACAAAATTTCCAAGTGTCCTGAAATTAACTTATTAAATAAACAAGATGAAAAATATATATAGCCTACTAATGCAAACATTGAATCTGGACTGGAAATTATTCTGATTAGGCCTAGCCTACATTGCAAATAAGCAGACAGCGCTGCTTTTTTCACACACACACACACACCTTGCGTTTTGAAGACTGATACATCAGATATGGATGAACAAACTTTGCAGCCCAGTTTCCCAGCTTTGCAGTCTATCCACGGGTATGTCTCTTGTCTCCTCCGTCCATACCTCTGGGAAAGGTGAGCTTGAGCTAGCCAGGGGAACGTTGCTAGCGCAGCTAACGTGCACGTTAGCTAGCATTATCCACGTCTTTAGGCGGCTCTTCTGATGATGTACTGTAGTACTAGTAGCAGCTTCACTTGTAGCTTCGGTGCTGCTAGACTCTTTCTTCTTGTGAATTATATTCAAGTCAAGTAAAAAATGTTTGCCTACCATTATAGAGCTTTTTCGTTAGCGTTCTTGAGGGAAAGAGCTGCCGCAAAATCGGCGGGCGGTAAACTGGCCGTGGGTGTGTCACTGACACACCCCCAGCTCGCCGCGGGGTCACGAGCGTGATGACTAATCATAATTCTTTAAGGAAATCGTTTTTATTTTTTATTATAATTACTATGAAATGTATTATGTTTTTGTCATTATTACAACAAATACACACTTGCAACTGATAAGACTGGCAATGAATTTATATGTATTAGACTATTACAAAAAAGATCATGCTCCAAATAAGTGGGGGTACGGCGTACCCCCCGCGTCCAACGCCACTACACCACTGCCAGCACTAATGTAGATATCTAGTCCAAGCAGGTAGCAGCGCCGTGGATCTCTACCTCTGTAGCCCAGGTTGATGTGTGAGACATGTTGGATTGTTTCAAATAGTCCTTTACGCTGGAGTGCTGGTGTCTGAGAAAGCAACTTACCAGCTCCTCGTTGCACATCATGTGTTGAACAATGTTATGCCTGAAATATGGATGGGAATCTTGGCTCCCACACACGACTTGTGATATGGCTCTGAAAAAGCAGTTGCCATCAGCAACAATGTCGTCAGTTGAGCACGGGGCACCGAGGGCGCCATACAATCCACCGGGGGGTGCCCCATTGTCCGTGTAGTGCACCTGTAACTGATTACTCAAAGTGTGTGCCACGTCTTTGGACAACACATAGAACTGATATGCTGGCATTGTCGTTACAACCAATGATTGTAACATCTTCGTCGTCCATACTGTGTGTGGCGCCTACCAGCTTGAACAGGACTTGGGGCAAGTATGTCCAGATTCACTTCACAATCAGGCTTGGCAAGTATGTCTGTACACTGGCGCAGTAGGTGTTGCTGTGTGTGTACTGCATCAGCATCAATATCAGGAGGTTCTGAGGTGGGCGGCGTAGCACTGACATCAGAAGAAGTGCGGCGGCTTGAAATCATCACTGTGCTGTTCAGAGTAACTCCTGTTATCTCAAAGTTGGCTCCGAATGTGGATTGTGTGTAGCCACTGCAAAGACGAATGTGAACACATATGTCGTCCACAGTCCTGTAGCATAGCAGTATGCTTTTTCCTGTTGAACTGGGCTTGCCTTTGACGTCACGTGCATGCGAGTCAACAACAACATACTGTCCGTCCTGATGGATATAGCACAAGTAGTTGTTGGCAACAGTGAGGAAGCATTGATTGTATGTGGCAAAGATCTTGTTAAGACTGGCCTTTAAAGGGAATGCAAGCCCAAGACGGTAGAGCTCACCGGTGTCCTTAAACAGATCTCCACTGACGGGGCTGCTGCAGTCCAACGTGTATGTGTAAGGTGGTAAAGTGACAGTGGGTGGCAAATCAGCGATCAGAAGATGTTTTTGGCCGGACAGATCAGATATGCAATGGCTTCTAGCCAGGAAAGAGTACAGCTTGTTCCCAGCATTGAGAACCTCATCAAGTTGTAGTCTGTTCCAAGTCATGACCGATTTCCCCTTGTGACAAGCCATAGCGGCCAAAGACAATGGCAACACATTGACGTCCTGCATTTGCACGTATTTGGGGTGGGCTTGATGGAAATGCCCTTGAACATATCTGACATGTTCAGGGGGCGCTGTACAATGACTGGGACTCAGTACTTCAGGCAGTGTGACTTGGCAGTAAGTGTTGCCGTCATTTCCGTTTGGGGCACCACTTGTTAAGGGGCACAAAGCACTTTGTCAATACAACACCTTTGCTGTTGACAATGGCGGCTGTCATTGGAGATGTGCTACTGAAGGTCACTTCGGAAGATGTAGTGTGCACCCTTAGTGCAACGTTATCGGCTTTGTGTGAATGACTTGCCACACCATGTAGTGCCGCCTTGGCATTCACAGTGATGACGCTGAAGTCAGAGCTTGGTAAGTGTGTGACAAAGTCAGTGATATACAGCATGAGGGTCATCGAATGTGGTGTGCAGAACAGCCACAGACCTGCCACATGACATGTGCACTGCACTGGAATCACCAGGCTTGAAGATGCACAACAGAGAAGTTTTCATTGTGCTTGATAATCGCACAGTAGAATCCACCTATGTCTAGCAAACATGATGCATGTGACAGCAAAGCCAGTTGCAAAGCTTCATACAGTGCAGAACACTTACCATCAGACAGGGTGACGTTGCAAAGACCTTTATGGCGCATTTCCACTGCAGCGGGTAGCCCCGTTTAAGCGTCCGTAACCGTCCTCAAGCGGCCAGGCCAGTTTTGGTGCATTTCCATATAGCCTAGTACCGGCTAGCGGGTACTTTTTCCCTCTTTTTCCGGCCCCATAAAATCGTGGTTCTATCAGACCAGGCCAGGGCTGTGACGTCAACACTCGACTGCTGATTGGTCAGAGAGAATCGTCACAAGATCGCGCGCGAGATCATCCCTAGCGTCGCATATATATCAAGAAGCAAGCTTGCAGCATTTTGTAAACGGAGGAGCTACAAAAAAGGCAACGTCGAAGAAAAGCACACCGTGGTCGACCGAGGAGGTGACGACGTTCCTTAATCTCATTGGGATGATAAATCCACGGCTTTACTGGAGTCCCTGCAAGGTACGCTCACTTCTAACAAAGAAGTCTATTTTATCCTTACATTAATGTTCGACAACCCGTGCTTTTATGGAGCCCCGAAGAGCTACATAGCTAGCTAAGGCAGATAGCCTTAGGCTGCGGCCCCACGAGGACGAATTCGGTCGTTTGCGTTACTGTTTAGTGTCATATAGACCGTTCAGCCACACGAGGACGACCGAATACGGCACTAAACGACTGAGGAAACGACAACGGGTCCCAAGGTGGATAGAAATGCATACGCCACTCTCTGGGGGTCAAACAGCTCCGTGTGTGCGCCTATACGGACATTTTCAGATCACTGATAGTGATTGCGCAATAGCCCCGCCTCTCCCCACCTCTTCTGCTCACCTCCGCTTACCCGCGCCAGTGCTGAAGTGTTTCGCCACCAACAACAACAACAATGGCGGATCGGCAGAGTTGCTATCGTGCTCCGGACGCTATTGACCATGCTACAGTTTGTTTGTGCAACATCTACAGCAATAATGATGAGGCAATAGCCCCCGCCTCTCCCCACCTCTGCTGCTCACCCCCACGTCAAAGTAAACTGCACCTGAATTCAGATTATTTATCTTTCTCCTCGCGAGTGAAGTCTAATCTGACAGGACGGAGACACGCAGCTCTGCTCACCTGCAGCTCCTCCCGCTGCAGCAAAGCACACACTTCAAGTCAGATCATCACCCTTAGCTATTTTAATACCTCTCAAACTACCTAAACTAGTTTATTTTTACAGTCGGCCGGGTCACTGATTACTGGATCAGCTGCTGCATGAGACAGACACTGGCGCTGTCCGAAGAGAGGGAGGAAAAAGAGAGGCTCCGTGTATTTTATTATTATATTATATAGAGTCGTTATTCATTTGTTTTAAAGCTCAATAAATAACAAAGAAGACCTTTGACCGGCACTTTTATAATTTTGTCCGGAAGATTTCAACTTTAATACACGCTGACTGGCGAAAAACTCTGCCCGGTTCCCTCGGCCCCCACCGCGGAGAATAAACAGAAGGGCAACCATGACAACCATGCTTCTTCGCTGCTTTTGTGGAGGAAGTTACAGCGCCACGTAGAGGCTCCTGCATATGTACTGCAGCTTCTCCAGCGGTTGGAGCTAAACGGCAGCGGTCTCGTGTGGGCAAGACACTATCCGGATAATTATTGCATGTGGACGGAAGCCGTTTGCGATTGCGTTTGCGTTAATCCTATGCGTTTAGCCGTTTTCGTCCTCGTGGGGCCGCAGCCTTAGCTAGAGCTATTGTTTGCTAACACCATATGTGCCATTGTTTACGTTCAGTTTTTCTTTTCTATAGTTGTTGTTGCTATTTAGTATTGTGCTGCAGTAGTTTGTGGAATTAACAAGTCATTTTGCTGTTCTAGATGATTACATTGGGACTCGTGAGGAGGAACATTCCCGAACAACGGGTGATGGCAGTGTTCCGTCCACATCGTCAGTGAATCCAGAACGGACCCCAGCCGAAGAATCGACACCGACTCAACCACCAACACCGAGTGCCATCACGACACCGCAGCGTGTGGTTCTAGGTAAGAAATAGAAATGGCAAAACGACTGGAATTGTGTTTTGTTTTTTTAAACCGTGGATCATCCATCGTCAGTAATTAAAATAAGCTATACCACTGTGTGGAAATGCTCTGTTACAAGTAAAGTCTTAGCTAGTAAGCAGCTAGTACAGTTGTGTGTGACATCCTATCATATACATATATTTATATTCATTATCAACAGGCTGGACATAATGTAATTCACTTTCACAATCATTGTAAACATCTAGGGCCAGAACTTTCTTTAGTTCACCTTACTGTTGTTCTGTGTATACATGTTATTCTTATATCCTTGTGTGACCTGTACCTGTCCTGTGTGTTTTCCTTATTGCTAATTATTATCTTATTGTCACCCAGGCAAGAGGAAACGAGGAGGAGAGGATCGGGCCCAGCAGGAACGGCACCATGACTGGGCAGCCGACGTGGCCCGTCTCCTCCCTGATACTTCAAAAAAACCTTAATAGTTATTGTACATATTATATATTTTATCTAGTTAATTTTTAAATGCAACATTTGTACTTCCTTGTTTATTTATTTTCTTTAAAATGTTCATTTTATATTTACAAATCCATGTATATTTATGCTGGCTGCAATACAGTTTTACATTTTTTATTTGTATTGTTTAATGGCATGCCTTTGATACAACATTTGTATTTTTATACTGCCATCAATAAAGTACTTCTTTGACTATCTTATCTCTTGTTGATAATGAATGGCACCCAACAGAAAATCAGATTCACATAATCTTGATTTAGAGAAGATATAAACATACATGAATTTTTTTTAAAGCAATAACAAACACCATCAGTTAGGAAAAAGCCCCTTACTTTTAAGAGATTTAAAGCAAGAAATTGAGTTTGCTAGCTTGAGGTCCTCCTCTAAAACATTATTACATGTTTATTTTGTAATAGTATTAAGAATACATGATAAATATATAATACATGTAGAAATTGCTCAATTGTAATACCCTCGTTCTACTAGACTCAAACACATTCCTTATATATTTCAAAGATGAGAGAACAAAATAAACCTATAACCCATTCAAGCTTTTAACATGTCTAGAAGAAAGATTGAGGTTATATTTAATATATTATTTTATGTTGTGGATACTTTAGCCTCCATCCATGTTTACAATTGTCCACACTATTTTACACTTGCATTTATGAATATAGTGTTGTCGTGTTTTACACTTTAGTATTTATGTTTATAGTTAGCTTTGATATTTGCTTAATTGATTAGAAAGATTTTATTTTCATGATCTGATATTTCCTCAAATGTCATTATGGGGCAGTACTTACTGGTGCTTGAATTTCAAATATTCAATTCGGATAATATTTGTTTAAAACATTTGACAAACACATGTATATGAAAAAAAAGGATTTATTTATGTGCAATACAATGAATACAATACAATGCTTGCTGTGATCACTTTCCTTCTTGCTGTGATAACAAGCCACACACCAAGAAACAAGTAAACGATCGCTTCCACATCCTCCATTGTTGTGTGTGTTTTGTGAGTTGTGTCGCATTGAAGATGACGCCACTGCAGTTTTACCCAGCGTCGCTCCGACCAAAAAGCTGATCGCCCCGCCTACACTGCGTTGCTACCCCAGGTCCTAAACTGTAATGGAAATGCGCCACGGCCTCGGCCGGCCAGCGAGGCAGCCCGAGGCCTGAGCGAGGACGCTTAGGGACGCTTAAACGGGGCTACCCCGTTGCAGTGGAAATGCGCCATTAGTCTCAGTGCCCATGGAGAAAGTCCAGAGAGAGTCAAAGATGTCAATGTGTCCTTTAAATCCTGGGGCCAGCACTTCAATGTCCAGCTTCTGTGCTTCCATCTGAACGGAGTCCAGCACTGAACCCTTCCATGTGCAGACACATGAAAGTGTGTGTCGTATCAATGCAGCAAGAGCACGCAACTTGGCCCTTGGTTGTCCTTTAATAGGCAATGTAAACCACCTGTTACCAACTGTCGTTGGCTGGATAATACAGAGGGAAGGCAATGTAGCACATGTGCATTGAATGGATTCATGGCACTGACCTGTGTTGTGAGGAGGAACTGCTTTTCGAGTGAAGTGACTCATCTTTTGCCTCTTCAGCCTTGGCATCCTCACATATATCTGAAACGTACAGAAAAACACTGTTACACATCATGGGCAGACGTCATTGGTCATGTAACGACTGCTCATGTGTTAATTGACAATCATGTCAGTTATGTAGCATGACAGTAACTACTTCATAAGCAATATGGCATGACACGTAACATGCCGTGATGTAGAGGGTGCACAGCATATTACCTCATGATATGACCATTTGCTTGGGGACATTAAGTAGTTTGGTAATGGATTGGCATTACCCAAGCTTGGCTGCTGACAGCGTGTCCTTTTACGCTATGCAGCTTTAAGAGTGAATGGGTGAAAGTGCAATGACTGGAAGTGCAGATGTAAGCCTTACACTGACATTGTAGAGATGACTAAGATGTGTTATGTGTATGTGATGAGATTGACACATGAAAAGTCAATGAGGAAATGCAGTAGACCACACGTAGGTGACATGGTGTCGTGGGCCATACTAAACAGATACATGGCTATTGCACAGCTAGTATTAGCTACAGTGACCTTCTGTGTATCTCTGTCTCTCTGTCTGTCTTTCAGCATGTAAATAACATAGAGCAATACATCATTGGACGTACATACGTGCAAGTTAGCTAACAGCGCTGCTCCTGTCCTCGTCCCACACACACCCTCTTGTAGCCATGATTACAACCAAGACACACTTGTCACTAATAGCTCAGGGTATGATGTGATAGTTCGTAGCACAGAAAGCACAGAGAGAGAACTCCTAAAACCACGAGACATGAGTTATTGTGATTCAAACGGCAGCTCACTATTATGTAACAAGTCTTTCTATAGGCTTATTGAAATGTGGGGTGACGTACATAGTCACAAGTCCTGAGAAATTGATTTCTCTGCTGTTAGAGAGCTATCATAGTGAATCAATATTGACTGTGAATGTATGCAAACATGTATGGCATATAGCTGTGTAACAGCAGTACAATCCATGGGTCTAATCTACAGTCAGACTCAAGACTGTGACTTCAGTAAGGGACCGTGTGCTCTTCCATGTGCAAATACGTAACGAAAGACACGTAAAGCTGCCAAGATTATGTTTGTGATCAATAATATAGATACTTTTTTTATTGAATGCGCAGTATTTACAAAGTTTTTTACAAACTAAACATAATTTTTTTGTACGTTTTTAGTATGTTTAGATAACTCAAAGCGCTTGGTTAAGTTAAGGCTAAGACTATTTATACTATTTTTCACACAGACAACACTGTTTGGATCTCTGAGATGTAAGATCCAAATAACAGCAATTACAGCTCATCACCATGGATGTGACCAAAGAAACCAAACAGAGATCATTTAGGTTTTCAAAGTTCTGTGTTTTTGCATTCCCAACATCCACTTCGACCACAAAATGTAAATGATCCTAGACAAAAAAAAACATTCTCAGGGAACACAATTAACACAATAACGTTTCCTCCAAAATTATGCACTAGAAATGCAGGTTTTAGGACACATGATTTGCTTCCTTCCCTCCTGAGTGTAACACCTGCCCCCTTTGTCTCGTCCTCTCCTCAGTGAAGTTCTTCAGCAGCGGCTGTGCCCCCGGATCAGAACTCAGCTCTTCGTTCTGTTCTCAGTGTGTCGGCAGTAGAAGAGCGGCGGGAGATGAGTCAAAGTGCAAAGCCAGTGCTGAAGAGCAGTACTACGGCTACGCAGGAGCATTTAGGTAGGACAAAGGACAGTGGACATTCATCCACTCAGCACTTTTTTTGCAGTTTCAATGCTTGTAGCCAATACATAGCACAAACTCCTCCTTAAACCCCAAAACTGTAGTTTTTACACATTTGTTTATGTATGGCTTAAAAACCGAAGATATTTTTTATTCATGAATTAACTTTTTTTGCTGCTAATAATACAATTGTATTTACTTTTTAAGAGACCCAGGAAGCTGTCTCCCCATACGTTATTCTTTATGCTAAGCTAAGCTAACTGCCTCCTGACTTTAGCCCTTTACTTAACATTCAGGGCTATCAATCTTCTGGTCTAACAAAGCAAATAAAGGTATTTCCATGGTATTTACTTTCTATTCCAGAGCACCTCATCTTTGGGTTGTTATGTTTTGCATCTCATTATAGGTGTTTGGTTTGGTTTGGTCAAACACACAATTGTTCCAGAAAACAGCAATGGTGAGAGACTGACACTTACCTCTCTTAATCTCAGCTATGAATGTGTTATTTATATAAACTTAAAACATCCGCCTCCTCTTCTTGTCAAAGGCAAAGGTCCAGAATGGGCTAAAGGACTAAACGCTAATGACTACCAGCTGATCTGCCCTGGGCAGCCTGCTGGTGTGGAAATCTCCGAGTACGCCACGTGTAACCTGGCTGCTGGGCCCGCCAACGCTGTGGTGACTCGTCCGGAGACCCACGACAAGGTTGTCAAAATCCTTCATGAACAGCAGGTGAGTGATGATTTTTTAGGTCATGAGGCATAAGATAAAGAATAAAACATACATTTTTTCTAACTTTCAACAGCATTGTTTTAACTCTAAACACGGGTCAAATGCTGGCTTTGTAAATAGGTCTGTTTCTAAATCTTTGTTTTTGTTTACAGGCCAAGTTTGGTAGCAGTGGCAGTGATGGCCCATTCAGGATGTTCCATTCAGACTTGGGGAATAACCTCCTCTTCAAAGACTCCACCAAATGTCTCCAGACGATTCCTAAAGGAACAAGTTATGACACCTTTTTGGGAGAAGAGTACATGACTGCCATTAAGGTTCTCAGACAGTGCAGTGAAAGCACTCCAGGTTAGTAATATCGTTGGTCAAAACAGGACACAAAACATAACTTTTAACATTGTATTTTTGTATCTTAGACATATCACACTACATATTTTCATCTGATCGGCATACTCAAGTCAGTTTTTGTATTTTTTTTTTCCTCAACAGAGCTGGAGAAATCTTGCACTTTCCATCCCTGTCAGCAAAACATCTAGTGGCAACCACGGACCAAGAGGTGCCTTCAGTGATACGGGCACCTCGCTTGCCACACTCAACTAGCTTTTTTCATGCTGGTGTAACATAACATTACATTACCTTTGTTATTGGATCCACTATGTTATGTTAACGTGCCTGACTTTTCTCAAATAAAGCCTTTTAATGTTCTTTTGTGCTGACAGTGTGTTGTTTTTTGGATGAATGCCCTGTCTAAGCATTCATATTAAGTGTCATTAAAAAGTACACAGTAGTATCGTAGTGAAAAGCGACAATGTTTTTTGTCCCCCAATTCGCTTCTTGTGCCAGAAACAGTCTGGAATAAACCGATTTATTGGTAATCTGTAACTTTAAAGCTTTGTTGTAAAACACAGCTGGAGTCTTAAAAGTGCATGGACTTGATTAACATTCTAACTGGTTATTATAAAAGTAGTACATTGTTATGAAAAGAGATGCACCACAACATTTCTTCCAACCAAATAATCACAACATGTAATCTAATTAAACAAAGGAAAGTCACCTTCAGCTGCATTTCCACGTAGAGAAACATTTACATATTTTTGGATTGGGGGTTCTGCTTGAGTGCTTTTGGGGGGACTCTGAAAAGCCTCAAAATGTCAAAAAATGCTGTCGTCGACTGACAGAAAATGCTATTTCACTGAGGGAGGTTTCAGACATGAGACATCTGGATCATTTTAACAACTTAGGAAATAGACAAACACAATTTCATTGACTGGAGCTGTTTGCCTGGCCAAATAAGCACACAATGAGGCCCCGTGGTAAACATGAACTTTGAGTCCATATTGACCTGCTGTTTGTGGTAGTTTGGTCCAACTCAAATTGACTTAATGAAATATGCAACTTTTACATTTGGACACAGGGCCCCTCTACAAATGATCTTGTCCATGCAGGTTATAATGGGCATTTATTATTTCAGGTAATATTATGTTTAAGTGGAGCACATTCTTAAACACATCTGCTGAAAATGTTTTATCACAAATGTTTTTGGGGCTTTTTGCCTTAATTTTGGTACAGCAAGAGACAGACAAGAAAGGTAGCACAGGGCTATTGATCCAAGTTTCAGTCATTTTTAACTTGAATGAAAATTGTTCCAGCTTCTTGAACATGGGAAGTTGGTGTTTTTCAAAAAAGGTGATGGTTAACTGAAAATATGTGAGTAATTTACTGTCTGTGGGAACCACACAGTGAATTAAATATGAAGGCTAACATTGAGCTCCAAGAAAGTTACTATTTTATATTGAAAAAGAATAAGCGACTCATTAAGAAAATAATTGTAAGATCAGTTAATAATTTAAGTAGTTATACTGACAATGATCCCCTTTCCATAAGCCACAGGTAAAAATGAGCTGTCCTTAGGTTAAAAAAAAGAATACAACATTTTCCTAATGGGGCATTTCATTGGCTAAATCATACTTAACTATAAAAAGGACATGCTTAAAGAGCCTGTGACACGGTTTTCCCCCATCATCCAAACCCATCAATTTGAGTACATATTGTCCCCTTGAAAACCGTTACTGAACTGATTTTGGATATTTGTACTTTGATAACCATTAATCTGCCTTCAATGTTGACCATTTTCTGGATCTTCTCGGGGATTCTTCAAGTCCCGCCAAATGATGGGTGACGTCATTGCGGGCACAGCGCTCCAGCTGCACCGTCCAGGATCCCAGCATCTGCATGTAAACCTTTATATATATACAGTCAGATGTAAACGCACGACGGCGCACACAGCAGCAAGCTCAGACAGCGATGACAGGTTAATGTTGAACGTGTCTGAGAGCTCATATGAGGCTGAAGGATCGGTTTATGTTGTATCTGTTAGAAGTTTAGGAATGAGGTGCGTCAATATGGGCGATCATATGGTCATGTAGCCAGTGGTGGAATGGGACTAAAAATCATCCCGGGACTCTCGACCGGCCCACTTCGGTACCGCTAGTAAATTGTCAACGGGGGGAGTGGGGGATGTCAGGGTGCTGTAGATAGTAAATGTAAATATGTAAATATTTGTGTCACTGCATCCTGGTAAAATACAAATATAATGTGTAATGTCTGTGTCTTTGACCTTAGCGCTGCTAGCCACCTGTGCCCTGTACTACGAAGCCAGTTCAACAGACCCTGGATATGTTGGAGTAACAAACAAACTAACAACAACAAACTAACAAACGAGATCTCGCTAAGCGGTCCTACGACGCTGGTTATCAACTCGGTAAATCAAGCCAGGGTTTCTCTCTCCAGCTGAGAGCGCGTTCACGTCTAAGACACGAGTGGATCTGACTTTAATTACATTTGTCTCGTCAACATAATGTGTTAAATAATACTTCTGCATCCAGTCTGTGACACTGTGAGTGTTGCACGGCCAGATGAGGCTGGAGAAGCTGACTCAGATAAGGAAATATATGATATATTATGATATTATATGATCGATGATCTGATTGATGATGTAATATGAATGATAAGTGCGACACGTCGGCGTCTTCTCTGCATACGGCAGTTTAAACTGTATTTTCTTTATCCTGTAATATGACTTGAGAGATTTAAACTCCGCACACTGAGTTGATCTCTTTTCTATAGACGCCGGAGGCGGGCAGCGTCAGGTAAAAGAAGTTATGTAGCCTTCTCAAACCTGAGCCTCACGCGCCGCCTATGGGGGATGTGCTAGTTACTTATCCGACGGGCCCACTTCGGTACCGGCCCATCGGGATTCGTCCCGATGGCCAGTCCGCCACTGCACCCAGCCCACGTAAATTGTCAACGGGGGGGAAGAAGAGGAGAAAGGAGAAAGAATATACAAACATGGAAAGCCAGCTAATATCGATGCAATCCAGATTGCATATAATGCATGTCAAGTTGATCAACAGATTGTATTATTCTCCAATGCAATAACAGTACTGAAATGAAGGCTATAAGGGCATTAATGGGAGCCCTTTTTTAAGTAACTAAGAAGTTACTTTTCACAGTAACACATTACTTTTTGGTGTAAGTAATCAGTAAAGTCACTGAGTTACTTTTGAAATGAAGTAACTAGTAATGGTAACAAGTTACTGGTTTTCAGTAACTAGCACAACACTGTTGTCAACACAGTGACTTTTGTATACAGTGAGGTAAATGGTAAATAAATAAACCACTTCGACTAATAATGACAATCATAATCATAATCAATTCAATATAATAAATACTATATTATTTTATTATCATATAGTTGAAATATAGTCAAGACAAAACATGCTTGTTAGTTGCTCAACATCATTGCTAGCAGTGTGTGTGTGTGTGTAGTGTGTGTGTGTGTGTGTGTGTGTGTGTGTGTGTGTGTGTGTGTGTGTGTGTGTGTGTGTGTGTGTGTGTGTGTGTGTGTGTGTGTGTGTGTGTGTGTGTGTGTGTGTGTGTGTGTGTGTGTGTGTGTGTGTGTGTGTGAGAGAGTGAGAGACAGATGATGTGGAAGACAGAGTAGGGTATCTGACATGTAAATGTTGGAAAATTGTACATTGTAGGCTGTGAGCTCCCTGTTTGAGCGACTGACTATTCCTTCGCAATGTAGCATCGCCTTGGATATGGTCTGAACTGGTCCAGGAATGGAATTGTTCCGATAATTTCCCTAAGAGCAGTCAATCAATGTTTATTTATATAGCCCAATATCACAAATGTTACATTTGTCTCAGTGGTCTTCACAGTGTGTACAGAATATCAGTATAACAATACGACACCCTCTGTCCTTAGACCCTCTGTCCTTATACCCTCTGTCCTTAGACCCTCACATCGTACAAGGAAAAACTTCTGGAGAAAACCCACAGTTTAAAGGGAAAAATGGGAGAAACCTCAGGGAGAGCAACAGAGGAGGGATCCCTCTCCCAGGACGGACAGACGTGCAATAGATGCGGTGTGTCAATTGAAAAGATAATTCATTTGCAACATAGGTAGTCCAAATGTGTGGAAATGCATGTGTGTATAATAGGAAGATGAATCCACGAGGATATCCATCCAGGACCTATGATCCAGGACCACAGCCACGACTCAAGATCCAGGGCTCGCGATCCAGGACACAGGACCGCAGGATCATCCATGTCTCCGGATCCCGGCGTATATATAGACACCAAAAAGAAAGACATGTGGGGAAGCTGGGTTAATCGGAACATGAGAGTACACAGGTATAGACAGAGACAAGGAAGAAGTAAGATGTCCCCCGACAAACTAAGCCTATATCAGCAAAACTAGGGGCTGAATCTAATCAGCCCTAACTATAAGCTTTATCAAAAAGGAAGGTCTTAAGCGCACTCTTAAAAACGGATAGGGTGTCTGCCGCCCGAACACAAATTGGAAGCTGATTCCACAAATGTGGAGCTTGATAGTGTGGGAAAATGTGCGCAAAATGCATGAAAACGGGCCATCTTTGGAAATTGCCATTTTTGTGGGGGGCGGGGCTAATCAAAAGCCCTTTGAAATATGTGTGCCATCATAATTGCAATGTGTATATAGCGTTTCGTGAATATCTGGAAAACTATATGCGAGTAGTTTGGAGTCATTTGAGACATGTAAATCGTCAAAAATGGTACATTCTCTGTTAGCTTACGTTCGCCCCGATTGAGCTAGCAACTATTTTATTCGCAATTTAACATGATATTAGATATGGGCTTAACTTGTCCTGGACTGGAATTTTCCCGATCTTTTCCCGAGGAGGTGTTTGCGAAAAAGCGCTTAAAATGCATGAATAACACAGATTTTTCAAAATGGCCGACTTTCTGGGGGGCGGGGCTAATGGAAGCTATTTTGAAATATGTCCGCAATTCCATCAGTAATGTCTGTGGCAAGATTGGGGTAGTTTGGAGAAACTATATGTGACTATCGCACAATAGGGGGCGCTACTGAGCTGGTGTACAAAAATTTACATTTTTTTTGTACAGTCTGGAAAAAGACGTGGGTTGTGACGTGTGTTCCGATTTTTGCGTCCGAAAGTCATTTTAGCGATTTTGTGGCATTTAAATCGTCAAAATTGGTACATGTTCAGTTAGCTTACGAGCTCCCCGTTTGAGCAGTCGACTATTCATTCGCAATTTAGCATCACATTGGATATGGGCTGATCTTGTCCTGGTTTGAAATTGTTCCGATCATTTTCCTAGGACAAGTATGCGAAAATGCGCTTAAAATGGACATATTTCAAAATGGCCGACTTCATGGGGGGCGGAGATAATGGAAGCCATTTTGAAATATGTCCGCATTTCCATGAGGAATCTCTGTGCCAAGTTTCGGGTAGTTCGAAGAAACTATATTTGACTACCGCACAATAGGGGGCGCTACTGAGACATATTTGCTAAAACGTCCGATTTTTTTCTACAGTCTGGAAAAGGTTGTGGGCTGTGACATGTGTTCCGAATTTAAAGGCCGTAACTCATTTTCTCCCTTACTTATGGCTCGGTACATTTTTTAACCCTTCGATTTCGAGAAAAAACTGAATAGGACACGCCCACAGTTTTCATTGGTTGCGACCCTTTAAATCTCAGTTTATACTCACCCTGCCAGTATGTCTATGACAATATATATTTTTTTAGTCCATCGGTTCTTGAGATATAAATTAGTTGTGTTTTTGGCGCCCCCTATTGTTCGAAATGAACATTGTTTGTTGTGCCTATTCCCCAAGACACACTGAACCTATCCACCGAAATCTGTGATATTTGGATACATTTTGGATGAATTGTGAGCATTTATGTGTAGGCCACACCCTTTTGCTAATACGTTTTGATTGATCTCGGCCACATTTTTCCACACCTCGTGCTCATTTTGTACGGTAATGTGTCTGCCCCTCCATTGATGCTGTGCACTAAGTTTGGTTTGGATGTGAATGTCAGGTCCGTCAGACTTACGCTGCGACTTTGTACATTTTTCGAAACACTGAATTTACACAGGTGGCGCTAGAGAGCAAGGTGAACAATTTTCTCCCCTCGAATCCAGAATGTTAACATTTTCACCGGTCCTGGCGGCGTTGCCAAATGTCGCTACATGAATAGTGTCGTAACCCCCTCAAAAACAGGTCGAAAGTGCAGAACCGGTAACAGAAGAATAATAATACTGACGATTTCAATAGGTCTTTGCACTACGTGCTCAGGCCCTAATAACTGAGATTTCTATAGCGCCTTTCAAGGGACCCAAGGTCGCTTTACAGGAATTGGGGTGAGCACACACAAAACAAAACAAAGGTCAGACAGACAAAACAACAGATCGATTTAAGGGCCGAAAGCCTTGATGAAAAGATGGGACTTGAGGACTTAAATGATTTTAAAGTAAGCTAAATAAAGTCCGCCAACTCGCGCGGAGTAAATTGCACAGACAGCAGTTAGTAAGATTGATTTCAGCAGTCACTTGTCTGGAAATACCGAAGACTAGAAACGGTTTGAAAACTTTTGTCACGTAGTGATCATCTTCTCAATAGAACATCTTTGATAATGTCTTCTGGCCAATCAGAATCAAGATAACGGCGTGGTGTTGTTGCAGGAAGTCCCGACGGAGAATATTTTTGCTGGAGTTACAGTACATCTCTATATATATCGATACAACATTACGTGTTGATAGAAATCAACACGTAATTAAATAAGACCCCACGGTTTGATGATTGATGTGTGGGCTGTCTTTCATTTTGACACACAGAACAATGGGGGCTATCCACCCTTATCCACAATGTAAAGTAACTCACAGCCTCTTCCCTCTTCTCTCTGTGAGGAGCAGCAGGTTCAGCTTTCAGAACAAAGTAACACAAAACTGAAATGGCATTCATTTTTTTAAATATGTTGTGTAGTAATAGATTTATTTATTTTTCTTCTCAAGAGAGTACCAGAATGTGTATTTTATGTTAGTATTTCAAAAAATCTCCTGGGGGAGAATCTCCCCAGACCCCCCTGCAGGGGTTGGGTTTTCAGCATGTCAGCTCTTTCACAATTCAGTTTTCCCGGGAAATGTAAGTTTCGGGGTGGGCCCGCCCTGGTACATCAAATGCCCGCCCAGAGACGTATGTCTGCCGCCGGGTCTGCATGAACTAAGTTCGCATGAACCTTTGTGGGAAAAGTACCGCAGTGTGAACGCGGCTATTGAGAACAATGGAAAGGCTCTCCTTTCACAGCACATCTCCATGGAAACCTTTGATCTCTGGGCTCACATACACAAATGTTTAATAACGTTGTCACCATGGTAACCTTTGATCTCTGGGCTTACACACACAGGTGTTTGTAAACATGAATTCTCTACTATGTACATTTAATATCTTTATTTAACTCCTTCAGCCTAATTTCAGCTGCAGGAATTATTCAAATATCAAACTATTCAGCTATGTCAGGACATTGAGGCTATACATGTTGTTTATACCTTTTTTAAACCTTTTCTTTTAAATATTAAGCTTCTACACTATTTTTCCTACTCTTCCAGTTTAACATTTCACTTTCAAGTTTTCAACAAAGTCATTGCAATGCATTTGAGCTGTAACAGTTTTGATCCAAATCATTTCACCTTTCTGCATTTCTCCGTTAAGTTCAGCAACACACTTACTTGGTTTCTGTAGCTAAAAGCAGCCACAGAGACCATTCAACCTATAACATATTCAGCTTTTTCAGCCACAAATGTTCACAGTTTACAGCATTCGCACAGATGTTCTGCAAGAAATGCATTTTCTAGTTAAAAGCTTAGTCACTTCTCCTCAAAAGACCCCAGGTTGGACAAAACACCATGAAATCTCCCAACCGAGAACCACACACATCAGGTTGAACAATTCAAATGGGTTTCAGATTAAGTTCAGTCGAGTCCACAAAATCTGATGGAGTTGTTTTCTGGGCTAAATATAACCGTGGCTCACTGTCACATTGCATCATGTGTAACGTCTTATTGACAAGTCTATGCCGTTAACTGAGGACAGCCTCAGCTCCTTCACTTGTCTCCTATCTCCCAGCCCTCCCTTGCTCTTGTTTTCTTCTAAAACAGAGGGTGACAATGCACTACAAACCATCCAAAATACTTGAGAAGCTTTCTCTCGGTTTAGATATGTCATACTAAATGTGAGTCTTGACTAACTCTATTGAGGGAATTTTTTTTTTGTTGAACAAAAAACACAAACACCTTACATCACTTGACAGCACCTCAGTATCAATATATACCAAAGACAGTACATATCGGCAAATATTGGAAAACATTAAATAAAAATGTAGACCATGTACATCCATTTGAAAATCAAAACAGGGAAAGGAAAAAATAAATAAAAGTAAATAACAATAGAGTAGTAGTAATATTAAAAACAATACCGCATACATCACAGGATGGGGAATTTTATCAGGCAGAGAAATAACTCGTTAGGGGAGACCACCTCCGTTGAAACAGGTCTGTCCTTAATTGTAATTGGGCAGTCAGAGCCTCCATCCCATATACCTCCTTTCATTTTAGTTTCCATTGTGCCAGTGTAGGTGGTTGTGGTTTCCTCCAATTCAATGTTACCATTTTCCTAGCAGTCATCAGGAGTGTAAGCAACAGGTCTGGTTTCTATTACATGCATCCTCTGCAACCAGATCAAGTATAAAGTGACTAGGGTTGAGCGGTAGATCCCTTAATTCTGTCTATCTCCTCCTTTACCCCGTGCCAGAAAGAGACCATCTTTGGGCAGTCCCAGAATATGTGTGAGTGGTCACCAATCAGGCCGCACTCCCTCCAGCAGTACTTTGCTGTGGGGGTGTCTACACATTTGGAAACTTCCAGTCAAACTCCTTCCACTTATTACTGTTTATACCTTTGTGACATCCCTTACACAAAGTTTCCCATTCCCCATCTTCAATTATAATATGTAACTCTTACTCCCATTTATTTTTGATGTGGAAGGTGTTATCTGGTAAATCCATGAATAGGTTCCTATAAATATGGGAAACATGATTCTTAGTCGGTATATTGTGCCTAATTATATTGATAACATATGTTTCAATGTTTGTTGGGGGATTATGTTCCAATCTCTATGCCTTGTAATGTAATGCCTAATCTGTAAATACCTAAACATGTCGGATACCTCTGTAAAAACTGTATCCTAAAAGTGGCTGTTCGGCTGGCCAGATGGATTGGCCCTGTCCCCCCTCCTCTCTAGATAAAAACAGCACCCCCTGTGGCACCCAGTGTAGACCCTCCCAAAAGACATCTACCAACTTCTTTTGTATCTGGGCTAGTAAGCCCGAGGGAGGGTCCACACAGGTGAGACGGTGCCACAGTTGGGATGCCACAAGGTTGTTTAAAACCAACACTCTACCTTTAAAAGACATCTGAGGGAGCAGCTACCTCCACTTGGACAGCTTTCCCTCCATCTTCTCTGACATCCTTCCAGTTCTTCAGGACTATATTTGTGTTTCCCAAGAACACACCCAGGTACTTTAGCCCACCTTCTTTCCATGTCATGTTCTGGGGAAGAACTGGGAGACCGCCACTCCACTCACCGACAGCGAGGGCCTCACTTTTCCTCCAATTCACCCTCGCTGCCGATGCTGAACTAAACTCCCTCACGATGTTAACTAACATGTCTGTATCTTTTTGGCCTCTAATAAAAACAATGATGTCATCTGCATGCGCTGATAAAACCATGCCTCCACTAAAACCAGGTAAAAACAGCCCTTGCAGTTTGGAGCGTATTTTGTTGAGGAGGGGTTCTAGGGAGAGTGCATCGAGCATGCCAGACAGAGCACAGCCCTGTCGGACCCCTCTACACACTCTAAACGGAGCACACAGCCCACCGTTGAACTTCAGCACACTCTCAATCTTATTGTACAACACCTTGATCTTGGCTATGAAACCAGCGCTGACCCCGCCGTCCCTGCATGCCTTGCAGGGCGGTCTGCAGCTCCTGGATCGTTAACGGCCCTTGGAGCTGTGAGTTGGTCTCCTCGGAGACCTGAGGTAGTTCGTTGCAGAACCCCTCGGACAGAGTTTCCCCCTCCTCATACTCGCTTGTGTAGAGGGTGGAATAAAAGCTCACAGCTCGCCTCCTGATCTGGCTTGGCTCTGTTATTTCCTGCCCTGTGTCTGCGCCCGTAACGCGCCGCAGACGGACCCGGTGGAAACTAGGGGTGAGACTGCTAACATCTCCCTTCCTCTGCAGAAATAAATTAGGGCCTCTTTAAAATGTTTATCAAAACCGAGTTGAAATGCCAATATGCACTTCTGGGTAAAACATTTGTAATAAAAACATTACATAAAAGCAAAGAGTGATCCGTAGAACCAGCAGGTGATTGCTGCATATTTTAAAAGTGTTAAAATGATGCTTAAAACAATAAAAACGATCTAGTCTAGCTGATGAGATTCTCTCTGATGTGGGACCAGGTGTGCTGCCTGCTGTCTGTGTGCATCCTTCTCCATACATCCACCAGGCCGTGGGAGTGGACCAGCTGCCTCAGAGCATGCTGGGATGCTGGATGCGCTCTGCATGGTTGCGATCCAAAGATGCATTTTCTGTACAATTAAAATCCCCACCCAAGAATAAAAAATCCTCCGTGGCACAACCGTTTAAAACATCGTTAACTTTGAGTAAAAACAGCTTCCTCTCTGCACCGTTTGTTGGAGCATACACATTTACAAAAACAGCTGTAAAAAGGTCAAACCGTGCTTTTATTAAAAGCAACCTCCCATTGATAAAATGCTCGACCTCCAGAGAGACAGGGCTAAAAGACTTGGAGAGGAGGAAGCCCACCCCCCACTGAGAGAGGTGTCTTAAAACGACCTCCCCCTCCTTCCTCCAGTCCGTCTCATTAAAAACGTCGCTGTGCGTCTCTTGTAAAAAGAGGACATCGACATGTTTGATTTTTGCAGTCTGAAATATTAAAGCCCTCTTTCTTTCCTCTCTGGCTCCATTTAAACTTCCCACTCTAAAAGTATCCATTGCGAGTGAGACGTTAAAAGCAAAAATAAAAATAAATAAATTAAACACAGACATCGAGGTTTTTAAAATCACCGCTGCCTAATTGTTTCCTTACTTTAGTTACAATTCTGTTTAGTCTGTAAACGTCCAGCTCATCCGACAGACGGTCTCTCCGGCTCGTGAGTTCTTGCTGAGCCACAAAAAACGGACAAATCTGGGAAATATTCTTCAATGATTACGTCATGTTGGTTTTTGTCTGCATCAGGTAATTTTTTACATTTTACAGTACATTTTTTTTAGTTGACTACTGCTCAAAAAACCTGGCACATCGCTGCTGTCAGACACTCATCCCAACTCTCCTCCGCCTGTTCTTGCTCTCTTTCTTCCTTTCCCTCACTCCCTACTTTACTGCTTTTTGCAACGGTCGGTACGTCTTTTTTATTTCTACTGCGTTCATAGCAGTCTCTTATTTATTTGTCATTTCTGCTGCCACCTCCTCTTCCTCCATCTCAGCACCCTCCACCTGCTCACCCCATGTTTTCTTCTCCTCTCCTGTTTTGTCCAAATGTGTTTCCCTATCTATATCCTCCTCCTGTGTTTCACTGACTTCATCTCTCCCTACATTTTCTTTTGCCAAATCACCTTGTGGTTTGTTAGAAATTAAAATCAATGTTGATATGGCGTAATTTGAATTAAATACACTATTTAATTTAAATCAGTTTTATTCTGAAAAACCTGAAGTTCACTAACTATTAACTTAATACTTTTATTCTGAAAATGCTTCACTTCCGGTTAGCATTAGCATGTGGCGAAATGCTGCATGTTCAAACCATGAATCGAAGGTGAAATGACATGTGGTGTTGTACACAGAGCACACTGGGGTTAGCACTCATTTATTACCGCTGAATAACGTTTATTAGGGAATGTTTAAATAACCACAGACACCAGAATGATGTAATTTAACAATACAACAAGGCAGGAATTGCATTGGACCCGCCCCCGACGGCCAATAGGAGAAGACCTCAGATGACAACAGGAAGAGCAAGCAAAAGATTGACCTCTTCCTCCGGCTGACCCGGACTGACCGGACGCATGGGGAGAGCCGCCTCCACTCCACATTTCATGTTGTACACCACCGCATCTTTTGTGTAATTAAATGCTGTTAACTTTTATAAGCTTCCCTTGACTCTTTTCAGTCTCTCCTGCCTTCAGGGCTCTAGAATTCACTAACAGGTTCATTGATTATTCCAGGGTTTGTTCACCATTTCTATTTGTTTTTGTATCCCCCTTTTCCTCTGCTTCACACAAAACCACCACCTCATTTTCCTGGACATAATCAGCCACACCCTGTGCAACACCACCGCACCGCAAGCCGGGCACAGCAGCAGAACCGCGCTTTGTAGCGCGCCCTCGCCCGCTCCGCGTCCGAGACGTCACATCGCACGCCACCGCCGGTCGGATAAGTCACAATCACATCCCCCGCTCCCCCCGTTGACAATTTACTAGCGGTACCGAAGTGGGCCGGTCGAGAGTCCCGGGCTGATTTTTAGTCCCATTCCACCACTGGCTACATGACCATATGATCGCCCATATTGACGCACCTCATTCCTAAACTTAGAATATACAACATAAACCGATCCTTCAGCCTCATATGAGCTCTCAGACACGTTCAACATTAACCTGTCATCGCTGTCTGAGCTTGCTGCTGTGTGCGCCGTCGTGCGTTTACATCTGACTGTATATATATAAAGGTTTACATGCAGATGCTGGGATCCTGGACGGTGCAGCTGGAGCGCTGTGCCCGCAATGACGTCACCCATCATTTGGCGGGACTTGAAGAATCCGCGAGAAGATCCAGAAAATGGTCAACATTGAAGGGCAGATTAATGGTTATCAAAGTACAAATATCCAAAATCAGTTCAGTAACGGTTTTCAAGGGGACAATATGTACTCAAATGTATGGGTTTGGATGATGGGGAAACTCGTGGCACAGGCTCTTTAATGCTGCTGTGCCCGACCTTCTCTCCCACAGCCAGCCCGATCTCCTCCACAGTGCATGGCTGAGATTGTAATGCCGTGCTTCCTCGTGAGTTTGGCAAACTCCCCATTTACCATGGCGTCAGACACCGGCAGGAGAAGCCCACAAAACACCCCACAAACACCACCAAAAAGCACGAAAAGTAAAGCAAATCAAACCACCACCAATAAACTATTAAATAAACACCCATTACACAGAAAATATAACGAAAAAGTCCCGCTCTTCTCTGTCTCTCACACTTCAAAATCTCCCAGCATGCACCAGAAGAAGAAGATTAAAGATTTGCAGCATTTGCACTAATTAACAGCAGATAAGCAGTCTGATGGAACCGTGCGGTCCGATTGCACGTGGTAATGGCCTCCTCTCCCACAGTGCCTCACTTATCATTTATTTTTATTATCAGACACTGAAATTGATGCGGAAACCTCATTTGTGAGTTTTGTGTCGGGGAAATTGATTTATCATTTAGGGAAAAGCCATAGAAAATGTAAAGGATTGCCTCCCACCCACAGAGCAGTTCCATGTGGAGAATAGGGATGAATAGAAAGCAAAAGGAGCTGCTGTTTGGAGCTTTCTGGAACAACTGATGGCAGATTCTGCAAAAAGTCTCATACCTATAGATTATTGTCCTCTCTTTCGATATTGTGAGGTCATTTCTGTTTCAAGTAGTTCAGGTTTTCAAAAACAAGTGTAGAAAATCTGACAGAAAAGCAAATATATTCTACCTATTTGCAATTGAAATACATTGGGTTTTATACTGTCATGAAACGGGTTTAAAAAAGAGACAATTTCTTCAGTGAAATCACACTAAATCGAAGTAGATCAATATCAAAGAA